>NC_143047.1:25227500-25527500 GCF_057628025.1 Oncorhynchus mykiss | reverse complement strand
GTTTTGGATAGAACTGCTCAGTTCTTTTTAAATTCTACTGTGGCCCAATAGCTGTTCCCTTAACCAGAGTAAGGTTGAGTGGACTCGTGTGTTAACTCATGCATGTTTCCAATACTTTGAATTCATGTGGCTTGTTTGTGTTTTTTCATGTTTTTCCTGAGTCCATCAAAAATGTTCCAGAAATCAGTAGCGTAAAGGTAGGGCACATTTTGTTTACCGACCATATTTTTCTTTGATGACAAAGAACGAAAATCTCTGAACAATTATAACAATGATTGTTCAAAAAGGCTGTTTTGCTTGGAGGGAACCTACACTTAAGAAAGTGAAAAACAGACACAACTTTGGGTATGGTGATCTTCCTAGCAGGCATCCTCCCCCTTGGGTATTGTTTAGTCTGGACTCAGACTGCAGTTTTGTTTAATGTTGGGAGAGCAGAGCATGAGGTTTAAGCCTATCTAGAGCCCTCTTATATAAAACTAACAAGAGAGCGACAGGATCCACACTGCAGTCCAACAACAAGGAATCACATCTGCTAATATGCACATGGAGTCTGGTAACTCTCCTCATAAGGGTTTACATGAGTTCACTGTTTTGAATATCTGCATTATTACTTTGGGATATGTCTCCAACCAGTATAATGTCCAAGTATAATTACATATAATGTAAAAAAACAAAAACATTTAATGGATCTTGTTAATAGTTTTGTAAAATAACTATTTTGTTAACTCGTTTTTTGTTAAGTATTATGTTAATTGATAACAGTCTATACTCCTAATTGTAAAGATATGCATGACTGTTGGAACTAATCATGGCAACTGTCTTCCAAATAATTAGCTGTGTGCTCGTCATTCAGTTTGACCTGAAATTATGTCCTTGACAAACCCTTCCCTCTGGAGATAGCCTCATCATCAAGCCCTTGAGGCTGTTCATAATTACACAATTTCACTAATTGACACAGGTCTTTAAAGGTTCAACCTTGACTTTATCTCCTGAGATGTGTTTTGACATCTTATCTATCTCCTGGACGAATAGCGGATTCATTCTGCATCTCTGAGTATCATTCTGCAGTTGAAAAGTCTGTGTAGGCCTATTGATTATGTTATTGTTACATTGTGATTTTGCTAGTTTGTGTTATAAATAGTTGGACACACCAAAAGCAAACAATTACACAGAAATCTTTCCCTGAGAGAATATCCACGCTGAGTCGAGCAGTTATTCTTTCCAGAACTAAACATAGGGTTCTCTCGTAGCTGTTGTTGATGAATAAATCTCTCTCTCCAAACGTGGGAATATACTGTACTGGCTCATCATGCTGTCCGATTGATATGTTGTAATAGTCACTTGTTGACTTTAGTTTCCAACTCCAAGACTGTCTTACCCCTCTGGCATGTGTGTATTTGAGACCACTCTAGCGTTGTCTTGTGCACTCCCAACTGTCACTCTCTTTATATGCTGTTAGAAGGCTAGGAAGAGAGTGTCAAAAAGATCCAAATGGAATGTGGACAACATGATAATGATGTCCTGAGGATAATTCCAGAGCCTATCTGACTCTCTTGGTCATTCTTATGAAATATACTGTTTAACAGACAAAGAACTGCTGCAAGCTTGTGTGTGGGATAGAGAGAATGGAAAGGGGCCAGTTCCATTGAAGTGGGGGGCAATCAACCCATCTCCATGGAAACTAGTCCAGCCCTCGCCCTCTCCAGAGGTCTCAAGGAGGGAGGGATTTGGTTGGAAAGACATGACTCGTAGTTCAGTGGGAAAGCTGCAGCTATCTGGCAAAACGAAACGTTTTATTTTTTTGCTACAATTTATCTAACGGGATTGATATTTGCTGGCATTTTTTGGGGGGGGGGGAAATGGCTGTGGAAATGAGGCGCTACTCTGAGGTAATGCCGGTCGCCATTTGAATTTTTTACATTATTTGGGATAGTTTATAAAGGGTTAACGGGGATATAGCTAGTTGCAACAAAAGTATCCGAATGCCGTACAGACAGAGTTAGGGAAGAGCAGTTATATGCGATTGTATCAATTAGCAAACAAAGTATAGCCTACAACAAATATTTCGCCGAATGGATTTATTTTTATTTTTACGGTATTTGGTAACATAGCAGTTTGGGGGATGTAACGCTATCCTTGTTCTGAGCTCTTTCAAGTTGATAATGTGAATGTCAAAACAATTAAATTACATTGGACTGAGAGAGTTGAGGCTAAATACATTTTGCCAACTAAAGTTTACATTGTGGAGCACGAGATAATTTATTCAATTCAAAAGACTGTCAACTCACTTGGGCCTCCTTTGGTTCTTGAGATCTACGGATAATTTAGCTACAAACGTTCTGAGATTGTATCTGACTCAGATTTACAAACGCTGTTGAGTGAGAATAGCCATAATCATAGCCTAGTATGTCCTCTAATGTGGATTATATTTTTTCTCTCTGAGGGGCATCTCTCTGTTAGATGAAGTTTTTCTTCAGGGGTACCTCCTGCTATCACTATCACTGCGACTAGGCAGACGCTGCAGCTGCAAGCTCTTTTTCTTGAACTTTTCCTGAACAGACTGTCTATTGTGCATATCTAACAATGACCTTTCCTTCTCACTGGACTGGATTGTCAGCAGCTAGATTGGGAGGCCCCTCTGTTCTCTGGCCAGGGCTTGCATAACAGGGGTGAGGGTGGGAGGTCACCAGATGCTTTTTAGGCTGGCATTATCAGACAATGTGTATGAAATCATACACACACCCAGTTATTGGGTAAGACTGGTAGGCTATATGTATGCTGCTATGCCCAGTGTCCACACATCACCCATAATAGAAACCCAATGTCTAGTGGAGCCACACAGCTTTAGGGTGCCTTTTCACAATTTTATTAACTGGCATCTAAATGGCATGCTTGGCATACTATTAGTCTATAAACCATATAATGATCACTATCCTGTTGAAGCTGTTGGAATTCAATGTCAGCTTGTCAACCTTGATGATGAGTTGTAGATCTGTGTTGTTCCCTCAGTGGTTTAAGATTCATGGGGAAACCATGTGATAGACTGTGAACAGGATCTGAGTGGAATATAGCCCACAGAGAATGACTGTATTGGATGTCACAGTTAAACCATCATTTGACTGGGTTTAGGCTATACATGCAGCAGTGGATAATCCAGTCACAAGTCTGCCCCACAAGTGTCAGAAGGTATGTCAGTAATTTTTTCTTTGCCTTGTTAAAGGTTAATGGTGCATCAATTTTATGCAGTGCCTTCAATGTGCCGCATCTTCCTCCCCAGTCGTCCCTTTTCTACTCCATTTCATCTCAGCCATTTGCCTTTTAGGCCCATAGCAGGAATAAAGATGGCAAGACATAGGGCCATCTATGGTTTTGGAATGGAAGCATGGTAGTTCAACCAGTGTATGGATCCTAGGTAATCATGTAGCTAAGCTTAGCTCGTAACTTGGCATAAATTGTCGCACAATACACATTATGGAGTGACTCAAGTTTAACGTTTTTATTGTCACGTGCACAAGTACCTTTGAAAAGCCTTTTCTTGCAAGCTCTTTCCCAACAATGCAGTAATTAATATCAGTAGTACTATAAAAAAAAGTACTAGTATTGACACTGATTCACAGGTATTCTGTTATCCTTTCTGCTCACCACCCAGCCTTTGTAACTAAGATCCTGTACAGTAGGCTCTCACTTCCTGTTACTTCTTGTTTTTGTTGTGAATGACGGAGACCTTTAATTTACTTTTGGGTGTAGTGCAATCTACTCTCTCTGTTTAAGCAGATGGGGAATGCTATCCTTTTCAAATATCACCAATCCCATTCTCTCTTTGGAGTTTGGCATTACAAATACGGAGTGTTTGCACAACCTTTCATAGACATTCTTAAACCTGTCCAAGGCATATTCAAAATGGTTTGGGCATTGCATTATTTCAGGCTCACTTGCCATGTAAAAGCTATTGGTAAGGTAAACTGCCTGTGACCTGAAGTAAGTGCACCTTGACGTGTAGTCACTATCTCACCCTGGATTACATACCATTTGCTTTACTATACATTATATCTTCATGTTTTGATCATGCAACGGTGCCTTAAAATGAATGATATTCAGATGTATTTTCTCTGCTTCTCCTTTGATAGCTTGTCTTAAACATTTCTGCTATCCATCTATCCTATCTTTTACATAGCATATACACTCAGTGGCAAGTTTATTAGGTATCTAGTACTGGGTTGGACCCCCTTTGCCCCCAGAACAGCCTGAATTCTTCAGGGCATGGAAACGTTGCTCAATTGGTATCAAGGGACCTAACGTGTGCCAGGAAAACATTCCCCATACCCTTACATCACCGCCAACAGCCTGTACTGTTGACACCAGGCAGGATGGGGCAATGGACTCATGCTGCTTACGCCAAATCCTGACTCTGCCATCAGCATGACACAAGAGGAATCAGGATTCATCGGACATGGCAATGTTTTTCCACTCATTAATTGTCCAGTGTTGGTGATCGCGCGCCCACTGGAGCCGCTTCTTCTTGTTTTTAGCCGATAGGAGTTGAACCCGGTGTGGTCGTCTGCTGCAATAGCCCATCCATGACAAGGACTAATGAGTTGTTCATTCCGAGATGCCGTTCTGCACCCCACTGTTGTACTGCGCCGTTATTTGCCTGTTTGTAGCGTGCCTGTTAGCGTGCACGATTCTTGCCATTCCCATTCGACCTCTTATCAGCAAGTTGTTATCGGCCACAGGATTGCTGCTGACTGGATGTTTTTGGTTTGAATCACAATTCTCGGTAAACCCTAGACACTGTTGTGTGTGAAAAGCCCAGGAGGCTGGCCATTTCTGAGATACTGGAGCCGACGCACCTGGCACCGACGATCATACCATGCACAAAGTTGCTTAGGTCATTTGTTTTGCCCATTCTAACGCTCAATTGATCAGTAACCGAATGCCTCGATGCCTGTCTGCCTGCTTTATATAGCAAGCCATGGCCACATGACTCACTGTTAGTAGGAGTGAACTATTTTTGAGAATGGGGTGGTGTACTTAATAGCCTGGCCACGGAGTGTAGGCAGTCATAAGGGTTCAGTCAGATCCCCTCTCATCCCTCAGATTCATGATCCATAAATTAACCCTCTTCCATATCAGAGTAAGGGAGAACAGTGGAGGCACACAAAATGTCTTGTCCTCCTTTCCTTCTTTCATTGGAAGTTAAAGCCTGTGTGTCAGAAGTCAGCCCAGTGACATATATACTACATCTCAGCTCCCTGCAGCAGCTCAAATGGACATAAGCCTGTTTTCCACATGCCAGCTCCGACAGCTGTGCATGCTCATTTCCAGGTTGCCCAGAACACTTTTCCCCAGCTTTCCAAAAAGGGCATATCTGCCATTAGTATTGCCTTGAAGATAAAAGGGAACTGTAAACAGCTGAAAGATGGAGAGAAAAGAGGAATGAAAAAGACTGAAAGAATTGGTTCCATCTGGCGCATTGAGTCAGAGAGCTACGGTGGCAGGGACTTGTGGTTATTGTGTAGGGAGTGTGCAGCTGCCATGAACAGTGTCAACCTGGGGTGCCCCTGCCCATAAAGAGGCGAATGGAGCTCTGTGGGATGGATATTTAAGGGGCCCGACAGTGCTCAGCAAACAGCCGCCCACTCAACGAAAAGATGTCCACTGGACCATTCTTTAGAAAATCTGGCACTGAAAGTCAAAAGGAGACAAAAGCCAACCTCTTGTGGCCTATGTGTTAGAGCGAGGCAGAGAGGAGGTTTGTATGGACTGTTAATTAGGAACGGAGGTCCAGGTGGAAGGCCTTTTATAATGCTTTCATGTTAACGGAGACGTTATTCATAGTCGTTCTCCTCAACCTAAACACATGCTTGGTCCATGACGACAGGCTGTGTGTACATACACCACATGAACAGTTCCAATGCGTCTCCTCCATGTAAAAGGTTTATGAGGATCATATGATGTTATGCTAGGGACTGAGTGGCTGGAGTGGCTCCTCCTTCCCCTCTACCATATTTACCCACTAATTCAACCTCCAGACTCACATCTGATGTCGGATTTCCAACAGCAGTCCCAAAACCTCTTTCCTCGTTGAGAACACACGGAAGAAAAATGAAATGGTCTTTTGAAGACGAAAAAGAATGCCTGTGGATACATGGGTCCAGACACTCCTCATGTCCTCTGGTGAGTTGTGACGTCTGGAAAGAGTTTTCAGAGGTTTTACTCTGCTTTCCCTGGCTGGCTCATGGCTGTAAGTGAGCTCAGCTCAACAGTAGTTTGAAAACCTTGGAGTATGCTGATCAGCAGAAATGGTCGGGAGGACATGTCTGCCAGAGAGGCCGAGACAGAGGTGTAGTAGCAGACTGGAGAACAAAATTAGAACAATGCTTCTATTTCTGGAAGCTATTGTGTCTGTTGTTATTACTTGATTTCCACCAGAGACGTGGTGGTGCTGGATGGAAATTACATCAAGCCAAGGCTACTCCTCAGGAGGTTCATTTAAGTTTAAATAACAACTTACTATTATCATCACAACCCAGACCATGAAAGTTCTGTGTTCACCAAATCACATTGACATCTCATATTCGGTATGTAACTGCCAGGTGTTGATGAGCAAAGATGCATAGTTGAGTGTCTGAGAATCTTTGTTGGATGATAAATAAGCTCTTATCATTGAAGCCAGGTGCTCCGAGCTCCCGCCCCTCTCCTGTTCATCCACCCTTTAAAACATAGTCTAATGTGTTGAATACCAGGCCTGATGGACAGGACAAATATTAGCACATTCCTCTATGTGATGTGCTGGCCTATGGGCCTGTTGACCTGTCAAGGCTAACAAGGCCATGGACCTAATGGCTTCACTATGAGATGAAACATTCCACAGCCCATGCACGTCACCCGCACGCACACCCACATGCGTGCACATACACACAAACTAGCGGGAGTAGCTTTGCATAGTATTTGTGTGTTTCGGTCACCCGATAAAGGGCTTACTTTTTAACCATGAGTTTGCCCACTCAAGGACATGTTGAAAACAAAGAGTTTTTCCGTTCCACCCCGGACTGTCTCAGGAACACACACAGACTTGCCTCCTCAACAAGCAAGCATAGTTTGTGATCTAATGGTATAGTAAGGACATAGTAACTGGACATGTAGTAACTGATATTATCTAGCCTCATGATTTCCCCCCATAATGGAAATGCCTTTTGCTGTAGAATATGGTATGGCTAAGACACAACAGGACAGTTTTGAGTTAGTGGTTTGGATGGCAGGTACTGTAAGTCATGTAGACAGTTCGGGAACGAGTAAATGTCTTAGATCCCCAGACAGAAGGCAAAACAAATCCTAACTGTAACTGGCTCTGAGGAACCTGGCGAGAATAAACATATACCTTGAACATTGTTGTTGATAGGCCATTTTTTTAATACTCATGATTCAGAGAGATCATATCACAGGATAGTTCTTTGTATTCCTTGTAACTACTGTGGAACAACATTACTTGCTCAACCAGTTGCTCAGTCAGTGCTTATCCAGTGCACATCCCGAATGTAGGTAAGAGGAGGAACTAATCTCCTTTGATGTGGATTGTTTTCCATCCATCCATCTGTTTTTCCACCTTGTGTCCTGTAGTTCAACAGAATACTGTATGTATTATGTATGAGCCTCAGTCATGCAGGGTCAGGGTTAACTTCTGGTTGTCTTTGGACCCCTGGGTGGGGGGCAGAGTGGGTGTAAGTCATTCCCCATATGGCACCCTATTTCCTATAGTGAACTACTTTAGACCAGGGCCCATAAGGCTCTGGTCAAAAGTAGTGCACTATGTAGGGAATAGGGTGCTATTTGGGATTTAGACCATGTGAATGCAGCATGACTCGACTAGAATGCAGAGGTGGGAGGACAGACAGCCTGTTGAAAGGACAGTTGTTAGCTCCCTTTTGTCATAATTCCAGGCTGTGTCTTGTTCATAACGTTCGCTGAATGTTAAGTCAATACTCAAATTACATGTCAATATCTGACAGGGCGGTGCATTCCTGCATAAGTAGTTCACCCTTGTGGGTCAAACAAAGCTGACATCTGTGAAAAAAGTAACGCCTACTTTCAATGCATTTTTCTGCAAAAGGCGGGTAAACTGTCAAGCAAAAATAAAGTGTGTTTACTTGTGTTTACCCTCCACTACACCACTGGTCTCATCTGAGCATCTCTCCCTTGACATGTATAAATTACTGAAAATATAAGTTTAGTATGCAGTGTTCTTAAATCTCATATACCAAGTGCCAGCAGTCAGTATTTTCGTATGTGTGCAATGCTTGATTATGTGTGTGATGTTAACAGAGAGGTCTATTTTTTGGGTGACCTGAACATTGACTGGTTAGCATCTAGCAATCCTCTCAAGAGGAAGCTTCCAACTGTGACTAATACCTGTAATATGAACCAGGTTATCACTCAACCAGCTAGAGTGCATACCAAAAGTGTTGGATCTGTGACATCCACTTGTATTGATCATATCTTTACTAAAGCTGCAGAGCTTTGCTCCAAAGCAATATCAGATTACATTTTCTGTAGTGACCATAACATTGTGATAATAACAAGGAAAGACAAAGTTCCAAAGGTTGGGCCTAATTAATTAATAAGAGATCATAGAAAATGTTTTTACAGGACCGTCTTTTCAAAAGTAGTGCACTATATATGGAATAGGGTGCCATTTAAGACATTACCGTACTCTAGCCCTAGACACGAACCATGACCACCTTTTACTGAACATGGTTTGACAGTTTGCTGCTGCTTTGACATCCGAGGAGAGAAACTCTACATATTTCATCCCATTTTTCTCCCCAATTTCGTGATATCCAATTACAATCTTGTCTCATCACTGCAACTCCCCAACAGGCTCGGGAGAGGCGAAGGTCGAGTCATGCGTCCTCTGAAACATGACCCGCCAAACCGCGCTCCTTAACACCCGCCCACTTAATCCAAAAGCACTGTTTAACTGACGAATGAAGTCAGCCTGCAGGTGCCTGGCCCACCACAAGGGCGTGATGAGCCAAGTAAAGCCCCACTGGCCAAACCCTCCCCTAACCCGGATGACGCTGGGCCAACTGTGCACCGCGCTATGGGGCTCCCGGTAATGGCCAGTTGTGACACAGCCTGGGATCGAAATGGGAGGCCTATGGTTTGTTTTTTAATGTGAAGAGATGGTATCAGTCTCAGGAAGTCAGCTGGTTAACGCCTTGCTGTTTTCTCCCCAAAGCCCCATCTTGGACTTATCTGACCCAAATCTCTCCATTGTTGTGAACTTGTGAAGTAGGTTGTGCATATAACCTATATCACTACACTTTTAGAAAAAAGAGTTCCAAAAGTGTTTTGGAACTTTGGCTGGGACAAAGTTTCAGGTAGAACTTTTTTGGATCACATGTAGAAACCTCTGTGGAAAGGGTTCTTCATAAAGTGTAATTAAAAGGGTTCTCTTATGGGGACAGCTGAAACAATGTTTTTGGTTCTAGATAGCACCTGCCACATGGTAAATATTGGCTGATTACACATAGAGTATGAGAAAGATGCAGAGACATTGCTACAGTGAAAGTTGAGACACAACACTCAAAACTGAAGTAACAAAATATTAAGTAGGCATTTGGGCGGCAGGTAGCCTCGTGATTAGTGTTGGGCCAGTAACCGAAAGGTTGCTAGATCAAATCCCCAAGCTGACAAGGTAAAAATATATCGTTCTGCCCCTGAACAAGGCAGTTAGCCCACTGTTCCTAGGCCGTTATTGTAAATAAGAATTTGTTCTTAACTAACTTGCCTAGATAAATAAAGGTAATTTTAAAAAATGCACATTTTGTGAATTTAATTTTCTATGAATCACCAATTCACTTGTTGCCCTCAACTTGGCTTCTTTGTAATTACACACTGACACCTGCCTACTGTTCTTGCATTGCACAAGTAGCCTGTTTATTTAACAATCACTGCGATTTCCTTGTCATTACAAAGTGTTCCATATACACTGAGTGTACAAAACATTAGGAAAACCTTCCTAATATTGACTTGCACCTCTTTATGTCCTAAGAACTACCTCAATTCACCGGGGCATGGACTCTACAAGGTGTTGAAAGTGTTCCACAGGGATGCTGGCTCGTTTTGACTCCAAATCTTCTCACTGTTGTGTCAAGTTGGCTGGATGTCCTTTGGGTGGTGGACCATTCTTGATACACACCTGAAACAGTTGAGTGTTAAAAACTCAGCAGCGTTGCAGTTCTTGACACACTCAAACCACCTACTGTAACGGCTGTCGTAGGTGGAAGAAGGAGAGGACCAAGGTGCAGCGTGATACGTGTTAATGATCTTTTAATAACACTGAACACTAGAACAAAAATAACAAAATGGAACAAACGAAACAGTCCTGTCTGGTACAGAGACAGAGAACAACTACCCACAACTCAAGGTTGAAAACAGGCTGCCTAAGTATGGTTCTCAATCAGAGACAACGATTGACAGCTCTGATTGGGAACCATACCAGGCCAAACACATAGAAATACAAACATAGAACAAAACATAGAATGCCCACCCCAACTCACGCCCTGACCAACCTAAAATAGAGACATAAAAAAAAGGAACTAAGGTCAGGACGTGACACCTACTACCATACCCCGTTCAAGGTCACTTCAATCTTTTGCCCTGCCCATTCAGCCTCTGAATGGCACACATATAAACTCAGCAAAAAAAGAACATCTTCTCACTGTCAACTGCGTTTATTTTCAGCAAATTTAACATGTGTAAATATTTGTATGAACATAACAAGATTCAACAACTGAGACATAAACTGAACAAGTTCCACAGACATGTGACTAACAGAAACGGAATCATGTGTCCCTGAACAAAGGGGGGTCAAAATCAAAAGTAACAGTCAGTATCTGGTGTGGCCACCAGCTGCATTAAGTACTGCAGTGCATCTCCTCCTCATAGACTGCACCAGATTTGCCAGTTCTTGCTGTGAGATGTTACCCCACTCTTCCACCAAGGCACCTGCAAGTTCCTGGACATTTTTGGGGGGAATGGCCCTATCCCTCACCCTCCGATCCAACAGGTCCCAGACATGCTCAATGGGATTGAGATCCGGGCTCTTCGCTGGCCATGGCAGAACATTGATATTCCTGTCTTGCAGGAAATCACGCACAGAATGAGCAGTATGGCTGGTGGCATTGTCATGTTGGAGGGTCATGTCAGGATGAGCTTGCAGGAAGGGTACCACATGAGGGAGGAGGATGTCTTCCCTGTAACGCACAGCGTTGACATTGCCTGCAATGACAACAAGCTCAGTCCGATGATGCTGTGACACCCCACCCCAAACCATGAAGGACCCTCCACCTCCAAATCGATCCCTCTCCAGAGTACAGGCCTCGGTGTAACGCTCAGTCCTTCGACAATAAACACACATCCGACCATCACCCCTGGTGAGACAAAACCGCGACTCGTCAGTGAAGAGTTTTTTTACAATCCATGTATACATTGTCTCAAGGCTTTAAAATCCTTCTTTAACCTGTCTCCTCCCATTCATCTATACTGATTTAAGTGGATTTAACAGGTGACATCAATAAGGGATCATAACTTTCATAACTTTTTTTTGTTTGTTTAGTCTGTTCATGTATAGTTGTCTTTATTAAAAACATGAATAACCACCACGCTGCATTTTGGTCCGCTTCTCCTTCACCACAGGAAAACCCTTACACCTAGGCCTATAAAGAATCCTGGGGTACTCTACATTTGTTTCGATATAAACATTAAGATTAGCTGAGAGTCTTTTAAAATGTGTTTTTATTTGCTGTGGTTTATCAGTATGCCTGTCTTTATAAGTTCTTCTTTTTTCTAAACATACTGTATTTGCTTTCCAGATGTTACTATTGAAAGTGTTTTTACGCACAGGCAACAGTATTTTTACAGCTGTGCATCTTTCAATAAGTCAATGAAAAAACGTATTTCATCAAGCTGTAGCAGGTATTTAAAGGAAATAGCAATATTTTCAGACATCTGATATTCTGTCCAAATTTCATCTAATATTTAATGTGCTTCAGTGGTGGTCGGTGAAGTTTAAAATGAGGGAGGAGGATTATTATTTTTTATGAACATGGCCTTATTTCTCTTACAGCATATTGGATAACTGTCATTCATATTCCATTCACCCAGCTCAATGTAACATCAATAGGTTTAGGCTACTACATGATACTCTAATTCTCTCTATACCCATCATGAGGTTGCTGCAACCTAGTCTATGAATTAAAGTTTACAGGTCGAGAAAAAAAATTGAGTAATCAAGGTGACAGTGACACATTCAATACTGCCTTGCACACTCTTGCTTGC
Organism: Oncorhynchus mykiss; assembly: GCF_057628025.1. Classification (NCBI taxonomy): domain Eukaryota; kingdom Metazoa; phylum Chordata; class Actinopteri; order Salmoniformes; family Salmonidae; genus Oncorhynchus; species Oncorhynchus mykiss. Next base: position 25,515,158 of record NC_143047.1, on the reverse strand, counting down.
ATCTCACTGATCTAGGGTGTAATCATTAGTCCAACAGTTGCAAACAAGAGTTTCTACTGGACAAATTCAGTTATGTTTTTCCCCGTTTTGTTCTGTTTGCTTCAGTTTTAAGATTTTTTTTCTTCTACAGAATCAGCTGTCTGTGACCATGTGAAAAAACCTTCATATCATAACCGCTAACCGCTACACACAGCCTATATCATTGTCACCATATTAGTTAACGTCTCATAGTCAACATAGCTACTAGAACTAAAGCGTTAGTAAACCCACTACAAACATGCAGTACAGTGTACCGTCAGCAAGCAGTTTAGCAGTTACACCTGTCGGCCCAGGTGGCAATAAATGAATAAAACCAAAAGCTTATCTTGGAAGAGTTCCAGTGTTGGACAGCCATAGCCAGCTAGCTCACATAGCATCCCTCTCTGTTTGAGCTGGGTGCTTGAGTAGACTAAACTAGCTAGCTGCATTCACTAGCTAAGTGAAAAAATACAACTAAATCTTAATCTCTCTCTCTCTCTCTCTCTCTCTCTCTTCTCATTCATTTTTAAAGAAATAATTTGTTCAAAAACTGACGTCCTCTGGAAGTTGTCATAATTACTTTGTAAGTCTATGGAAAGGGGTGAGAACCATAAGCCTCCTAGGTTTTGTATTGCAGTCAATGTACCCAGAGGAGGATGGAAACTAGTTGTCCTCCGGCTACATAATGGTGCTACCCCACAGAGTGCTGTTGAGGCAACTGTGGACCTTCATTGCAAATCAGTGTGTTTTAATCAATTATTTGGTGACATGTAAATATGTTTAGTATAGTTTTATCTAAAAAGGATAACCTTTTTTAATGTTTCACTATTTTTATGAAATTCACTGAAGATGATGGTCCTCCCCTTTCTCCTCTGAGGAGCCTCCACGGATGTGCATTCATGTTCTGTTTTTCTCACATGCCTTTTAATGTTGGTGACATTGATGACTGTAGTAAGTGAAAGCATGTACAGATGAAACTCCAAGTATACCTTCGGGTACTTATGGTTGTGTGCACATAAATAAATACAGAACAGAGCCTATGGCTATGTGTTTGAGTGTAGACTAATCAGCATCACTGCACTCCAAGGCTCACATTCTGAATACCTTGGCTTTCCCTGCCTGCAGAAGATCCGAATGAACCAAAACAACTGCAGTTGTTAAGATCTGTCAGGATATTCTGGCAATTCCCTGTGCAGCTGGATCAAAATGAAGACGTATGCTCTGTCCTCTCAGTCCACTAAAACAGGAAATAGATGACAGCAGGAATTCCTTCGCTCTCCTCATCTGTCTCTATAGGGCTCAGTGCCATCTCTCTCCTCATCTGTCTCTATAGGGCTCAGTGCCGTCTCTCTCCTCATCTGTCTCTATAGGACTCAGCTCAGCACCTCTGATATCTCTGGGTTTTCTGTTGACCTCCATAGAAACCAAAACACTTTGGAAGAGGGGTTGTTTCAGTGCTGAGACTGTATTTTAGATTAGATTGGCATTTGAAGGGAGGAAACTGCAAGGGACATGTGGACATCCAGGGACTGTTTATGGTGAAATGACAGGGTCTTCATTTACGTAATTTAGCAGACGCTCTTATCCAGAGAGACTTACAGTAGGGAGTGCACACATTTTCTTACTTTTTTGGTACTGGTCCCTTGTGGGAATCAAACTCCCAACCCTAGCGTTACAAGCACCATGCTCTACAAACTGAGCCACATGTGATCACGGGTTACAGACACGGCTTCCTCTGGGTGCGGATGTCTGCGATGTCATGAACACCAAAGAATGTGTGACGTTATAGAGAGAACCGTTGAAGAAACAACACATTTGATCTGAACATGCATTTCAACACAATAATACATGAATATATAATAAAGATGTTTTGGTGAAATTATGATAATGGCAATGATATGAACTACATTATCAGGCAGAGAAATATGCAAGACTGGAAGTCATTACCCTTTGATTGAATATAATGTTGATGAGAGTAGTGTAAATGTGATGGCCCGTTTGGCTCACATGCTGACTAGACCAAGCATGCGCGTGCGTCCGCCCGCCATCAAAATATCAGGTTGAAATATCAACTTGAAATCTGGACCAGCTATATTCATTTGGGGACAGGTCGAAACACATGAAACATTCATGTGGACTTCATATGGCGATTCGCAACCAACTTTAAGGTGCATTAACACAACCAACTGAAATGGAGTGTGGACCTCAGTTCATCTTTCAATCACCCACGTGGGTATGTGCTCCTAAAAACCAATGAGGAGATGGGAGTTCTATTTTAGCACCTGGCTACGCAGACGCCCGTTGAAGCACACAAGCATGAAATGTCATCTGGTCTGTAATGACCATCATTGTTTGGAGGAAAAAGGGGGATGCTTGCAAGCCGAAGAACACCATCCCAAATGTGAAGCACGGGGGTGTCAGCATCATGTTGTGGGGCTGCTTTGCTGCAGGAGGGACTGGTGCACTTCACAAAATAGATGGCTTCATGAGGAAGGAAAGTCAGCATCATGTTGTGGGGTTGCTTTGCTGCAGGAGGGACTGGTACACTTCACAAAATAGATAGCATCATGAGGACGGAAAAGTATGTGGATATATTGAAGCAACATCTCAAGACATCAGTCAGTTAAAGCTTGGTCGCAAATGGGTCTTCCAAATGGACAATGACCCCAAGCATACTTCCAAAGTTGTGGCAAAATGGCTTAAGGACAACAAAGTCAAGGTATTGGAGTGGCCATCACAAAGCCCTGACCTCAATCCTATAGAAAATTTGTGGGCAGAACTGAAAAGGCGCATGCGAGCAAGAAGGCCGACAAACCTGACTCAGTTACACCAGCTCTGCCAGGAGGAATGGGCCAAAATCCACCCAACTTATTGTGGGAAGCTTGTGAAAGGCTACCCAAAACATTTGACCCAAGTTAAACAATTTAAAGGCAATGATACCAAATACTAATTGAGTGCATGTAAACTTCTGACCCACTGGGAATGTGATGAAAGAAATAAAAGCTGAAATAAATTATTCTCTCTAGTATTATTCTGACGTTTCAAACTCTTAAAATAAAGTGGTGATCCTAACTGACCTAAGACAGGGAATTTTTACTAGGATTAAATTGCAGGAATTGTGAAAAACTGAGTTTAAATGTATTTGGCTAAGGTGTATGTAAACTTCCAACTTCAACTGTTTGTGTAAATGTATTTTGCAACACTCGCGCACGTAACGCAGGCGATGTGGTCAACATGTCAGTCAGATCCCTGTTTAGCCTGAGTCCTCAGAGCCTTCAGCAGCACACAAACTCTAAAACTAAAGTCTGCAATAAAAACACAGCTAGGCTTTTTTTTCTAGCCCTCTAGGTGAACACGTTCATGGGAAGAGGGCAAGTCTGTTAGTCTTGGCTGCTCTAGTCAAGCAGAGACGGATAAAAACACACATTCCAATCAGAAGGGGATGGAGTGTCTCCCCTCTTTAGTTGGCTCTATGCTTTGTTTGCAATTACTGGCTATTCTTGCCCACTTCAATCTCAAATAGCGATTTTAAGGGTGCACCGTAATTACAATCTAGAGACCGTGCTCTGTAATTTCTTTAATTCTACCTTTTAAAGTTTTGTGCTCTCTAAATTGATGGGAAAACAATGGAGTGAGATTGAAGGTTTCTTTTAAACAAGCCAAGATCTTCTGTCCAACTGGCTTGAATGATTCAGAAATATTTCTGCCGTTTCTGTGGCAACCAAAGACATTTGTCTTCTGTTGTGAGACTTCAGGGACCATTCTCGTTTGGAGCTGTGACCTCATGATTACTGTATTTCCATTCATTTGTATGAAAAGAGAGAGGTGCTGGATTAACAGAGCAGAGCCTAGAGCACAGATGAGTCCCTCACACAGCACAGCCCTTTCTCTCCTTGGTTGTTGTACTTTATGCTCTGGTGTTTACTCACACTGTTAGGAATCCAGTGAAGTCATCCATCTGATATCTGATATGGCACTCCCATGGCTGAGATTAAGCTCCATATTTGTCATGGTTTTGGCCAAATATGCACAGAGCACATTGACCCACTTATACTCTCAAGGTCTCAAATTCAAGCATGAGTGTTTTGGGTAACGCTTTATTTCACATAACTAATTTTCTTATTACTGCAGTTTATTAACAGTAAGTAATGAATTGTTGTGATTTATAAGCATGTACACGGCTACAAGTATACCCTCACCCAAACAATCACAAAGACTTCAATCTGTTGGATGCTGATGTATTGTTCATGTTACGGCTGGGGAGTTTCATGTGTTGTATCCTGTCTGTCTATCAGGCGTGTGGGCAGTCCGAGGGTGACGATGACTGCCAACAAAAGTTCCAAGGCTGCAACCCGAGCAAGAGGGGCTAATGTGCCCCGGGACATCCCCGACAGGTCAGTGACATCCCCACCAGCCTCTAGGCCAGGGAGAGGGACAGGGACAGGGTGGATGGAAAGGGGATGGCTCTCAACATGCACTATGATGTCAGTAATAACCAGTGCAGGTGCTCATATTCTTTATTGCCTCAGAGGACATTTTCTTCAGGTAGTAAAGCTATTTTTGTAAATCTGTACCGTGGGATCCCACTATGTGTCTGTGTTGAGTGATACACTGCATACAGTAGGTGACATGGCTCATCAACCCACAGTTGTTAGCTTTACGCAATTATTAATAAGGAAGTACTGATTGTATTCTGTCTGCCTTTTCACTAGAGCTACAGGGCTAGAACTAGTAAACTCAGCAAAAAAAGAAACATCCTCTCACTGTCAACTGTGTTTATTTTCAGCAAACTTAACATGTGTAAATATTTGTATGAACATAACAAGATTCAACAACTGAGACATAAACTGAACACGTTCCACAGACATGTGACTAACAGAAATGGAATAATGTGTCCCTGAACAAAGGGGAGTCAAAATCAAAAGTAACAGTCAGTATCTGGTGTGGCCACCAGCTGCATTAAGTACGGCAGTGCATCTTCTCATCATAGACTGCAACAGATTTGCCAGTTCTTGCTGTGAGATGTTACCCCACTCTTCCACCAAGGCACCTGCAAGTTCCCGGACATTTTTTGGGGGAATGGCCCTAGCCCTAGCCCTCATCCTCCGATCAAACAGGTCCCAGACATGCTACATGGGATTGAGATCCGGGCTCTTTGCTGGCCATGGCAGAACACTGACATTCCTGTCTTGCAGGAAATCACGCACAGAATGAGCAGTATGGCTGGTGACATTGTCATGCTGGAGGGTCATGTCAGGATGAGCTTGCAGGAAGGGTACCACATGAGGAGGATGTCTTCTCTGTACGCACAGCGTTGAGATTGCCTGCAATGACAACAAGTTCAGTCCAATGATGCTGTGACACCACGCCCCAAACCATGAAGGACCCTCCACCTCTAAATCGATCTCTCTCCAGAGTACAGGCCTCGGTGTAACGCTCATTCCTTCGACGATAAACGTGAATCCGACCATCACCCCTGGTGAGACAAAACCATGACTCGTCAGTGAAGAGCACTTTTTGCCAGTCCTGTTTGTTCCAGCGATGGTGGGTTTGTGCCCATAGGCGACGTTGTTGTCGGTGATGTCTGGTGAGGACCTGCCTTACAACAGGCCTACAAGCCCGCAGTCCAGCCTCTCTCAGCCTATTGTGGACAGTCTGAGCACTGATGGAGGGATTGTGCATTCCTGGTGTAACTCGGGCAGTTGTTGCCATCCTGTACCTGTCCTGCAGGTGTGATGTTCGGATGTACCGATCCTGTGCAGGTGTTGTTACACGTGGTCTGCCACTGTGAGGACAATCAGCTGTCTGTCCTGTCTCCCTTTAGCACTGTCTTAGGCGTCTCACAGTACGGACATTGCAATTTATTGCCCTGGCCACATCTGCAGTCCTCATGCCTCCTTGCAGCATGCCTAAGCATGTTCATGCAGATGAGCAGGGCATGCAGATGACCCTGGGCATCTTTCCTTTGTTGTTTTTCAGAGTCAGAGTCACTAAAGGCCTCTTTAGTGTCCTAAGTTTTCATAACTGTCACCTTAATTGCCTACCGTCTGTAAGCTGTTAGTGTCTGAACGACTGTTCCACAGGTTCATCTTCATTAATTGTTTATGGTTCATTGAACAAGCATGGGAAACAGTGTTTAAACCCTTTACAATGAAGATCTGTGAAGTTATTTGGAATTTTAGAAATTATCTTTGAAAGACATGGTCCTGAAAAAGGGACGTTTCTTTTTTTGCTGAGTTAAGTATCTGCTTTTGTAAGCCATCCTCTACATTCTGGAATAGGGCCCCATTCAACTATAAACTCTTTGTGATCTGAGCAGAGGCTTGTTTGAGTTACCATGTTGAGAGATGACATCTTCCTCCTGGAACAGAGAAACAAACAGGTCTTGTAATGAATGTGCTGGCGATAGACTGTTCTGTTTTGTGATCAGTCTTTCCCTTCAACACTATATATACACACACTGTGTCCACTGAAACTAGGCTTAGAGTGAAGATTTAAGATCTACAGGAACTGGCATCAACTGGCATGGAGTGCTTACATCGGACTCACAGGGGTGCAACTGCAAGCCTTCACCATCTGCTACTTGGTGTGTAGTCTGTCAGGATGTTAGTTTACCTAGTGCTACATGTCCTTGTATAACACAGCAGTCAGTGGCTATGGCTCTGACATGTTTTAGTTGGATCTCTTATGTGAATAACCTTGAGAAGGGCTGCCAATTGGAAGCTAGCTACAGCCCTGACTGGTACATTGACCCAGTGTGAAAACACCATAGCCTGTGAGGAGTTTAACATGACTACCACTGACAGATACATTTTTTTAAGAGAAATAGATTAGTTGTTTTTCTGTTACCTCACAATGTCTTCTGAGTTAGATACACTCTTAGAAAAAAAGGTGCTATCTATAACCTAAAAATATTGTTATTCTGCAGTCCCTATAGGAGAACCCTTTTTGGTTCCAGGTAGAATCCTTTTGGGTTCTATGTAGGACCCTTTCCACAGAGTGTTCTACATGGAACCCGAAAGGGTTCTACTTGGAACCAAAAAGTGTTCTCCCTGGAACCAGAAAGGGTTCTCCTATGGGGACACCCGAATAACCCTTTTGTAACCCTTTAAGAGTGTAGTTAGCCCTGGTCTCTTTCCAATAATCTACAAAGGTTACGTCAAGTGTTGGAATCTAATAATTGTACCCCATCGCTCATCTAACGACCCCAGTCGAGATAAAGAAGTTCTCTAGAAACAATAACACTCCCAAACTCTGTTACCATCAACACTCTACACAGTTCATGATGTTTCTATCGTTTTTCAATTATTAAAAATTGCACAACGTTAAGATGATTTTAAGAGAAGAAAGTGTAATTTATGCACAGAGAGAGCACCGTTATATACTTGCCCCCACCTTCCCTCAAGTCTCTCTATCCCCCCCAAAAATAATGATTCTGACGGTAAATCACTTGGCAGGAAAGAATTCTGCAAAGACAACTTCTCATAAGATCTGGGAGGGGTGCAGCAGGGCTTTGATGGGCACTTATTTTAATAGAAAATATTATTGCTGAGAAAATAAATGAAGTCACTGGAAAGCTGGATATACATTTATAAAAAGGTAAAAGAAAATGAAATAAAACACATTAATGAGAGGAAGAGGAGGTGTGTCTTGAGGGTGAAGCTCAAAGTGAAATGGAGCGGATGTTAATGGCTTCACTCTTTTTTCTTTTTGAAAATCTATCTATTTATTTGGGTTACTGGAAGCCCTCCTGTTGTGGCCCGGTCTATCAACAGAACAGGAAGCGACCTTTGGTTGATATGATGTGCCCTGGCTGGAGGACAGTGGGTCCAGGACCCAGGCCCTAACTGGCACCCAGCTCAGTACATGTGTGGCCGCCACAGTTGAAGCTGCCCAGCGCCAGTGCAGGCTTGTTTTAACTGGCCCAGTCCTGACCACCAGAACACCCTCACAGACCCCAACCACAACGTAGCTATCCGTACCAGAGAATTCTGCACTTGATGTTTTCCTTTTGTGTGAAGGGGTTTAATACTGCAGTCAAACCAGCTTTTTATGACTCCTGGAGTAATCTTGGCCAGGGCGTGCCTAAGGGGGTATTTTTGAACGTGCGCTGTTAATCTACCGTCTGATTCAACTTACATTTGGGTATAATGGTCTGATGGCTGGATATGGGGTGTTTGAATCGATATATTACACAGGGTCTGTTGCTATTTGAAATACATCTACAGTGATTTTACACTGGGGAAGTTTTGACTATCACAGAATGTTATGGCTGCTGATAGGTCAAACAAGAACCAGACTGAATTTAGACTAGACTAAAATATAAACACAACATGCAACAATTCCAACAATTTTACTGAGTTACAGTTCATATAAGGAAATCAGTCAATTTAAATATATATTTTTTAGTCCTAATCTATGGATTTCATCTATGGGCAGGGGCGTGGCTATGGTTGGGCCTGGGAGGGCATAGGCCCGCCCATTTGGGAACCAGGTGTAACGCAGGTCAACTAATGTTGAATACTTATTGTTATCACGTTTCAGGTAAGACCCAAATGTAGACTGTGTTGAAGTAACAATGTTTATTACAGCAACAGGGTCAGGCAAATTACAGGTCAAGGCAGACAGGGGTCGATAATCCAGAGTAGTGGCAAAGGCACAGGATGGCAGCCAGGGCCAGGTCAGGCAGTGTAGTCGGGCAGGCGGGCTCAGAGACAGGACAAGCAAGGGTCAAAACCACGGGGGCGAGAAAAAGAGAGACTGGGGAAAAGCAGGAGCTGAGAAAAACGCTTGTTGACTTGACAAACAAGACGAACTGGCAACGGGCAAACAGAGAACACAGGTATACAGTGGGGCAAAAAAGTATTTAGTCAGCCACCAATTGTGCAAGTTCTCCCACTTAAAAAGATGAGAGAGGCCTGTAATTTTCATCATAGGTAGGATTTTTAATGAATTTATTTGCACATTATGGTGGAAAATAAGTATTTGGTCAATAACAAAAGTTTCTCATTACTTTGTTATATACCCTTTGTTGGCAATGACAGAGGTCAAAGGTTTTCTGTAAGTCTTCACAAGGTTTTCACACACTGTTGCTGGTATTTTGGCTCATTCCTCCATGCAGATCTCCTCTAGTGATGTTTTGGGGCTGTTGCTGGGCAACACAGAATTTCAACTCCCTCCAAAGATTTTCTATGGGGTTGAGATTTGGAGACTGGCTAGGCCACTCTAGGACCTTGCAATGCTTCTTACGAAGCCACTCCTTCGTTGCCCGGGCGGTGTGTTTGGGATCATTGTCATGCTGAAAGACCCAGCCACGTTCATCTTCAATGCCCTTGCTGATGGAAGGAGGTTTTCACTCAAAATCTCACGATACATGGCCCCATTCATTCTTTCCTTTACACGGATCAGTTGTCCTGGTCCCTTTGCAGAAAAACAGCCCTAAAGCATGATGTTTCCACCCCCATGCTTCACAGTAGGTATGGTGTTCTTTGGATGCAACTCAGTATTCTTTGTCCTCCAAACACGACGAGTTGAGTTTTTACCAAAAAATATATATTTTGGTTTCATCTGACCATATGACATTCTCCCAATCTTCTTCTGGATCATCCAAATGCTCTCTAGCAAACTTCAGACGGGCCTGGACATGTACTGGCTTAAGCAGGGGGACACGTCTGGCACTGCAGGATTTGAGTCCCTGGCGGCGTAGTGTGTTACTGATGGTAGGCTTTGTTACTTTGGTCCCAGCTCTCTGCAGGTCATTCACTAGGTCCCCCCGTGTGGTTCTGGGATTTTTGCTCACCGTTCTTGTGATCATTTTGACCCCACGGGGTGAGATCTTGCGTGGAGCCCCAGATCGAGGGAGATTATCAGTGGTCTTGTATGTCTTCCATTTCCTAATAATTGCTCCCACAGTTGATTTCTTCAAATCAAGCTGCTTACCTATTGCAGATTCAGTCTTCCCAGCCTGGTGCAGGTCTACAATTTTTTTTTTCTGGTGTCCTTTGACAGCTCTTTGGTCTTGGCCATAGTGGAGTTTGGAGTGTGACTGTTGTGGACAGGTGTCTTTTATACTGACAAGTTCAAACAGGTGCCATTAATACAGGTAACGAGTGGAGGACAGAGGAGCCTCTTAAAGAAGAAGTTACAGGTCTGTGAGAGCCAGAAATCTTGCTTGTTTGTAGGTGACCAAATACTTATTTTCCACTATAATTTGCAAATAAATTCATAAAAAATCCTACAATGTGATTTTCTGGATTTTGTTTCTCATTTTGTCTGTCATAGTTGAAGTGTACCTATCATGAAAATTACTGGCCTCTCTCATCTTTTTAAGTGGGAGAACTTGCACAATTGGTGGCTGACTAAATACTTTTTTGCCCCACTGTATATACACAGGGGATAATGGGGAAGATGGGCGTCACCTGGAGGGGGGTAGAGACAATCACAAGGACATGTGAAACAGATCAGGGTGTGACAATTGTTACTAGTGAGATTCCAGTAACCAATCACATATTATATTGTGTAATATTTAAAAGTTTACAGCTATTACAAATCATCTGTCAGAAGCTGCATGACGAGCAGTTTATTTTGATCCAATCACAACTCAATACTCTCTCTTAGTCCCTCTCCAAACCTCACGTTCTACACCAGTGGGCTCCAACATGTTGAAAAGGAGCTAGAACGAAACGTGAAGAGCTACCGCCATTCTATGGAAGAAAAGTTATATTCTATGGAATATAACTATTCTATGGAAGAAGTTTCAAATCGTTGTGAGAAGTTGTATAAAACTGAACTAAAAAGACAAAACCAGATATTAACACTCACTTATCTATCCGAACGTACTGTGAAGGGGTTGAGGGAAAGATTGACCCCGGGATTTGGTTAGGTTTAATAAGGAGAACGAGCCGCTAGCGATTAGGCTAGCTAAACTATTGCTAGCATTTTGTGCGTGTTCATACTGAACCAAGCATACGCACAAGCCGTTAACATTTAGGCTAGCTCAGCTATCGATCAATTTAAATAGCAAACATTAGTGATCATGCTAATCCTTCATGGTAAACTATTTTAGTTTTCATACTTTTAAAAAATGTGATTAGCTATTATCATAATCCATGTTGGTACACAGTTATGTTTTAGATTACTTTATAAGAAATGGTGTAAAGGTGTAAGCACTAGTACTTTCCATTTGCCCACCCTAGATTATTGTTCAGTTCATGTGAGCCTGGTGCTATAGTTAAACTGTAAAGAATTCCTGTAAGAGATTAAAGCTAAGAGCTATATTAATGTTTATATGAAAGGTACTCATGGTATATATGTTGTGTGATCCTGTTTGTAAAACAAGTCCGTTTTTTTGAGTATGGATTCAGTTCTACCAAGGATGGCGAGCCGCCCGAACCCAGGACATCCGTAAGTAGATTTGCATGTGAAGAGTTATTTTTCCTTTTCCTTGGAGGACACTGAATTTGCACTGCCATACAACGGTCTGGTAGGACTCTTTGTTGCAAGACATCATTGCACCATACATTGCAGTGGGACTGTCATAAGCATATGCCACATTTATACACTTTACAGTGTTTATTGATATGCACAGTCACTCACATTTGATTCCATCTCATAGTGGTTTATAAGTCAGTATTTGTGAATTGGGTTGTGTTTTTCTGTGGATTCGGATGTGGAGGTCCTGGGTTGGCATGGTTGCATGTGGTCTGCAGTTGTGAGGTTGGTTGGACTTACTACCAAATTCTCTAAATGAGTTTTGGAGGCAGCTTATGGTAGAGAAATGAACATTACATTATCTGGCAACAGCTCTTGTTTTCATGGTTGTTGTAAGAACGGGACCAAGGCGCAGCGGATGTTGAGTTCCACATATTTATTGAAAAGTGAAACTAAAGCAAAAAACAAATAAATCAAATAAACAAACAGCTAAACATGACTAGGTGGTGTACAGGCACAAACACAAAACAATATACCACAACACACAGGTGGAAAAAATAGCTACTTAAATATGATCCCCGACTAGAGACAACCAGCTGCCTCTAATTGGGAGTCATACAAAACACCAACATAGAAATTATAAACTAGAATACCCCCTAGTCACGCCCTGACCTACTACACCATAGAGAAACAAGGGCTCTCTATGGTCAGGGTGTGACACTTGTGGACATTCCTGCAGTTAGCATGCCAAATGCACGCTCCTTCAAAACATATGTGGCATTGTTGTGTGACAAAACTGCACATTTTAGAGTGGCCTTTTATTGTCCCCAGCACAAGGTGCACCTGTGTAATGATTGTGCTGTTTAATCAGCTTCTTTAAATGCTACACCTGTCAGGTGGATGGATTAAATTGGCAAAGTAGAAATGCTCACTAACAGGGATGTAAACAAATTTGTGCACAAAATGTGTGCGAAATAAGCTTTTTGTGCATATGGAAAATTTCTGGGATCTTTGATTTATGCTCATGAAACATGGGACCAACACTTTACATGATGCGTTTATATTTTTGTTCAGTATATAATGTGCATTTGGAGCAATACTGTGGATATATACCGTACAGTTTGATTTAAAGGCCATTAGCAATAATGTTTCCCCAGCAGAAGCTAATGTTGAACATTGCTCCATCAAAATGCTTTCTAGACATATTCTTACAAATTAATGTGGCAAATCAAAACTAAAGGTAGATTAATTACAGAACTGATCAATGGGGTTCAACCTTGAGAATGTTGGTAACTAAAAGTAATCCGTCCTCTTGCTATTTTCACCCGTGTTTGGTCTTTATCCATTTGCTTTCCCTTGAAACCATATCGCATATGTTTCCGTTTTAAACACATTGGATAATTGGACATAACTTTGGACTTTTACCACAGTCAACTGGAACATGATCTAGCTAGCACTATTCTGTAAAACGATGATGTATGAATAGCTTCATCCAGGACACTGCTCATTATGGTCCTGGACTAGATTTAAACCGTGTCCAGGAAACTGAACCTATGAGTCCAGCCTCTGGACTGGGTTTAATGAGAGTGAATCCTGAGTCCAACCCCCAGGTCCAAACCAGGCATGTGGGGCTAGTTTCACTCCTCTCTACCTCATTATGAGAAACCACGCAGTTTCAACTGGATAAATTAGATACAGTAGACCCTCAGAGATAATCTGTAGTGATCTGGTTCTCATACATACTGTACATCCCTATGGCACTGTTCCTACATGCTGATTGATGGTTTGGGTTAATCTGTCAAGTTCCACTGGTTAACTCACTTACCAGGAGCCATTTTAGTGGAGTATCATACACTGCCTTCAGAAAGTATTTACACCCCTAGACTTTTTTCACATTTTGTTGCAGTGCAGCGTGAATTTCAAATGGATCAAATTGAGATTGTTTTTGTCACTGTCCTACACAATACCCCATAATGTTAAAGTGGAATTATCTTTTCAGAAATGTTTACAAATGATTTAAAAATGAAAAGCTGAAATGTCTTGAGTCAATAAGTATTCAACCCCTTTGTTATGGCAAGCTTAAATAAGTTCAGGAGTAAAAATGCACTTAATAAGTTGCATGGACTCACTCTGTCTGCAATAATAGTGTTTAACATGATTTTTAATGACTACCTCATCTCTGTACCCCACACATACAATTATCTGAAAGGTCCCTCAGTCGAGCAGTGAATTTCAAACAGATTCAACCACAAAGACCAGTGAGGTTTTCCAATGCTTCGCAAAATAAGGGCACCTATTGGTAGATGGGTACAAATAAAAACAGCAGACACTGAATGCCCCTTTGCGCATGGAAAATGTATTAATTGGACTTTGGATGTTGTATCAATACACCCAGTCAATACAAAGATACAGGCGTCCTTCCTTCCTAACTCAGTCACCGGAGAGGAAGGAAACCGCTCAGGGATTTCACCAACTTTAAAACATTTACAGAGTTTAATGGCTGTGATAGGAGAAAACTGAGGATTGATCAACAACATTGTAGTTACTCCACAAAACAAATCTAATTGACAGAGTGAAAAGAAGGAAGCCTGTACAGAATAAAAATATTCCAAAACATGCATCGTGTTTGCAACAAGGCACTAAAGTAATACTGCAAAAAAATGTGGCAAAGCAATTACCTTTTTGCCCAGAATACAGATTAAGTTTGGGTCAAATCCAATACAGCACATTGCTGAGTACCACTCTCCATATTTTCAAGCATAGTGGTGGCTGCATCATGTTATGGGTATGCGTGTAATCATTCCGGACTGGGAAGTTCTTCAGGATAAAAAAATAAATGGAATGAAGCTTAAGTACAAGCAAAATCCTAGGGGAAAACCTGGTTTAGTCTGCTTTCCATCAGACACTGGAAAATTAATTCACCTTTCAGCAGGACAACAACCTAAAACACAAGGCCAAATCTACACTGGAGTTACTTACCAAGACAGTGAATGTTCCTGAGTGACCGAGTTACAGTTTTGACTTAAATTTACTTGAAATCTATGGTAATACCTGAAAATGGTTGTCTAGCAATGATCAACAACCAATTTGACAGAGCTTGAAGCATTTTGAAAAGAATAATGCGCAAATGTTGCACAATCCAAGTGTGGAAAGCTCTTAGAGACTCACCCAGAAAGACTCTAAGCTGTAATGGCAGCTGTAATCGCTGCTAAAGGTGCTTCTAAAAAAGTATTGACTCAGAGGTGTGAATACTTATGTAAATTAGACATTTCTGCATTTCATTTCAATAAATTTGCAAAAATGTCTAAAAACATGTTTTCACTTTGTCATTATGGGGTATTGTGGGTGAGAAAAAACATTATGTAATCCATTTGGAATTCAGGCTGTAACACAACAAAATGTGGAATAAGTCAAGGGGTATGAATACTTTCCGAAGGCACTGTATTGTCCCTCATATTGTTATTTGTTCTATAATAGGTCTACCCTACATTCTAAGAACCCTTTGTCCCTCATATTGTTATTTGTTCTATAATAGGCCTACCCTACACTCTTAGAACCCTTTCCACAGAGAGTACTACATAGAACCCAAAAAGGTTTTACCTGGAACCAAAAAGGTTTTACCTGGAACCAAAAAGGTTCTACCTTGCACCAAAAAGGGTTCTCCTATCGACAGCTGAAGAACTCTGTGTATGTTGAGTATGGGAAATGTAAATATTTTGACCTTAATATGTGTACAGTTCAGTAATGCTATTGAACTGGTCCATTTACCTTAATATGTGTACAGTTCAGTAATGCTATTGAACTGACCCCATTTACCTTAATATGTGTACAGTTCAGTAATGCTATTGAACTGACCCCATTTACCTTCATATGTGTACAGTTCAGTAATGCTATTGAACTGACCCCATTTACCTTAATATGTGTACAGTTCAGTAATGCTATTGAACTGGCCCCATTTACCTTAATATGTGTACAGTTCAGTAATGCTATTGAACTGACCCCATTTACCTTAATATGTGTACAGTTCAGTAATGCTATTGAATTGACCCCATTTACCTTAATATGTGTACAGTTCAGTAATGCTATTGAACTGACCCCATTTACCTTAATATGTGTACAGTTCAGTAATGCTATTGAACTGGTCCATTTACCTTAATATGTGTACAGTTCAGTAATGCTATTGAATTGACCCCATTTACCTTAATATGTGTACAGTTCAGTAATGCTATTGAACTGACCCCATTTACCTTAATATGTGTACAGTTCAGTAATGCTATTGAACTGACCCCATTTACCTTAATATGTGTACAGTTCAGTAATGCTATTGAACTGGCCCCATTTACCTTAATATGTGTACAGTTCAGTAATGCTATTGAACTGACCCCATTTACCTTAATATGTGTACAGTTCAGTAATGCTATTGAACTGACCCCATTTACCTTAATATGTGTACAGTTCAGTAATGCTATTGAACTGACCCCATTTACCTTAATATGTGTACAGTTCAGTAATGCTATTGAACTGACCCCATTTACCTTAATATGTGTACAGTTCAGTAATGCTATTGAACTGACCCCATTTACCTTAATATGTGTACAGTTCAGTAATGCTATTGAACTGACCCCATTTACCTTAATATGTGTACAGTTCAGTAATGCTATTGAACTGACCCCATTTACCTTAATATGTGTACAGTTCAGTAATGCTATTGAACTGACCCCATTTACCTTAATATGTGTACAGTTCAGTAATGCTATTGAACTGACCCCATTTACCTTAATATGTGTACAGTTCAGTAATGCTATTGAACTGACCCCATTTACCTTAATATGTGTACAGTTCAGTAATGCTATTGAACTGGCCCCATTTACCTTAATATGTGTACAGTTCAGTAATGCTATTGAACTGACCCCATTTACCTTAATATGTGTACAGTTCAGTAATGCTATTGAACTGGCCCCATTTACCTTAATATGTGTACAGTTCAGTAATGCTATTGAACTGACCCCATTTACCTTAATATGTGTACAGTTCAGTAATGCTATTGAACTGACCCCATTTACCTTAATATGTGTACAGTTCAGTAATGCTATTGAACTGACCCCATTTACCTTAATATGTGTACAGTTCAGTAATGCTATTGAACTGACCCCATTTACCTTAATATGTGTACAGTTCAGTAATGCTATTGAACTGACCCCATTTACCTTAATATGTGTACAGTTCAGTAATGCTATTGAACTGACCCCATTTACCTTAATATGTGTACAGTTCAGTAATGCTATTGAACTGACCCCATTTACCTTAATATGTGTACAGTTCAGTAATGCTATTGAACTGACCCCATTTACCTTAATATGTGTACAGTTCAGTAATGCTATTGAACTGACCCCATTTAATTTATTATATTTACGTTATGGCTTAATCAAGCTTTAAAGGGCGTTCTTTAGTTGATACCTAACTTTACCTATCTTGCAGCTTCCTTCACTTCTTTGGGCTGTTGCTATAATGACAAAACCTTTCCTGCTTTCCAAACAGACTTTAGGGGCCTAAGAATAGGTGTGTTCTGTCAACTCTACTGGATTTGAACCCGTAATGCTTGTTTAGAATTTAGAATGTACAATTTGGATTGTTTGAGGAGGCAGGCCACTTGGACATAGCAGTTTGTCAGGAATCATCAATTTGTCAGGAATCATCAAGTTTGCAGATGACACTACAGTGGTAGGCTTGATTACCAACAACGACGAGACGGCCTACAGAGAGGAGGTGAGGGCCCTCGGAGTGTGGTGTCAGTAAAATAACCTCACACTCAACGTCAAGGAGATGATCGTGGACTTCAGGAAACAGCAGAGGGAGCACCCCCCCTATCCACCTATCCACATCGACGGGACAGTAGTGGAGAAGGTGGAAAGTTTTAAGTTCCTCGGCGTACACATCACGGACAAACTGAAATGGTCCACCCACACAGACAGAGTGGTGTAGAAGGCGCAACAGCACCTCTTCAACCTCAGGAGACTGAAGAAATTTGGCTTGTCACCAAAAACACTCACAAACTTTTACAGATGCACAATTGAGAGCATCCTGTCGGGCTGTATCACCGCCTGGTATGGCAACTGCTCTGCCCACAACCGTAAGGCTCTCCAGAGGGTAGTGAGGTCTGCACAACGCATCACTGGGGGCAAACTACCTGCCCTCCAGGACACTTACACCACCCGATGTCACAGGAAGGCCAAAAATATAATCAAGGACAACAACCACCGAGCCACTGCCTGTTCACCCTGCTATCATCCAGAAGGCGAGGTCAGTACAGGTGCATCAAAGCTGGGACCGAGAGACTGAAAAACAGCTTCTATCTCAAGGCCATCAGACTGTTAAACAGCCATCACTAACAATGAGTGGCTGCTGACAACATTTTGACTCAAATCTCTAGCCACTTTAATAATTAAAAATTGGCTGTAATAAATGTATCACTAGTCACTTTAAACAATGGCACTTTATATAATGTTTACAAACCCTACATTACTCATCTCATATGTATATACTGTATTCTATACCATCTACTGCATCTTGCCTATGCCGCACAGCCATCGCTCATCCATGTATTTATATGTACAAATTCTTATTCATTCCTTTACAGTTGTGTGTGTATAAGGTAGTTGTTGTGAAATTGTTAGATTACTTGTTAGATATTACTGCACGGTCGGAATTAGAAGCACAAGCATTTCTCTACACTCGCGTTAACATCTGCTAACCATATGTATGTGACCAATAACATTTGATTTGATTTGAGGAGGAGTTAGGTCACTGACACAGTGAGTCAGACAGTCTGACATTGGCCCGCAGGTGATCAGGTGCTGTACAGCTCTCTCCCCAGTAGTCCCCACCCCCGTGTGAAAGACAGAGCCCAGAGATGTGAAGAGATCTGTCCCAACCTGCACCTCTGATCACAGCCATCACCTCCTTGTCCCAGCCCAGCCCAGCTCAGCTCACACTTGTTATTCTAACCGTTGCTAGCTGTGACATCAGATCAGAACGGAAGAGTCAGAGATGGGTGAGAAAGAGTGTGTTTCTCTCTGTGAAAAGCCCAAATGAGGTCAGCAGCAGGGTGTTTTATCCACATTTCTCAGCATTGAGCAGAAGCAGCGTTGCGTTAGTGGCGGTGTTAGGTGAACAATGGACCAGTCTGTAATGAGCCAGGGGCCGGGCCGATGTCCTCTGTGAGATTGTTAGCTGTTAGCATCAGGAAACACAGACAACTCTCCCAGGACTAGTGTGGTAAGCTGCTGATGAAGGTAAGACCTAAGAGCGTCTCATCTGTCTCTCAGCGTGGTGTATTCCTATGGCTTTTGTGTGTGGTGTCTACATGCATACATTCTACCCAAATCATTTTAATTATGTGGAAAAATCCACGCATGCATTTTTACTGTAGATATGTATTTGCTTTGGCGTCGAACAGGGATCCCGTACTGCCAAAGTTATGTCACATTACTGGGTATTTTCCATCGGTTATTTCACGAGTGGTCAAAGTTTTCATGTTGCCTATTATCTTAGAAATACATTCTGGCAATGAAGGGTTTTCCTTTCTTTTCTTCCTTCTCTAAAGAGAGAGTTTTTTCTCCTTCTGTTGCCCTGTAAACTTTAGCTGCTATGATTAAACTCCCACTGGTAAGCTGAACACACCTGAGGTAACCACTGGTATTCCACGCCTAGTTTCTCTCAATGTGCAGTCAACAGTGTTGAGAGGAATTTGAGAGGACTCTTCCGAGCTGTTTAGTGAGCTAAATTATTATTTTGGTATTTGGGAGCAAATAAAGTAACGTTGTAAGGAATGGTATCATGATGTTCCCCCCCCCCCCCACTCTCATTCCAGGTGCCAGTCTGCGTCCCCACCCCCCATTCTTTCTGCCACACAGGGGCGGTACCACACCCCGCTCAGCGACAGCGAGGACAACAGGCAGCACGTCAGATACGTCAAAACAGACGGCAGACTCTTGGGCCGGGCTGGCTGGAGCAGCAAGACCGCTAGCCTCTGTAGTGGAGCCTCCCTATCCTGTGACTTACTGTCCCAGAGCCGACTTACCAAGTCGAAGAGCATTAGCTGCTTGGACAACAAGCTCTCCATCTACAAGCCCTCTGGTGGGGCTCAGGTGTGTCAGGAGGCCCAGGGGGGCCAGGAGGAGCAGAAAGAGAACCAGAAACAGGAGGACCTTCCTGGGGGGGGTGGACTGAGTGGTGGTCCACTGAGCTGGAGCACCCTCTCCTTGGGACCTTCATCCAACCACAGCCACAAGCGCACCCTCTCTCTCAGCCGCCCTGTGTCAGGGGCATCCTCTGTGGCCATCCGTAAGAAGATCTCAGAATGGGAGTGCAGGAGGGTGGCTCTGCCTAGGATGAGCCTGTGTCTGGAGAAGAGGCCTGTAGGTGAGCGTGTGGGTGGCAGCGAGGGCTGCCCCAGCCTCCTCTCCTCACCTTGCAGTGAGAAGACCTTTGACTTCAAGAGCATCCGGAGGATGAGTAAAGCTTTCTCCGAGTGCTCCTATCCAGAGACAGAGGAAGAGGAGGCAGCCTCAGACAGTGAGTGTCTGGGCCGCTTCCAGAAGAGGCCAGGAAAGACCGACTCCTCTGCGTTATTCCTGAGCTCCCTGTCTACTCGGAAGGAAACGTCTGCTGTACTCAATCGGATACAAAAGATTGAGAAGGTGCTGAAGGAGAGCCCCAGCCAGCCACCCCGGTATCTTAGTAACTGCTATGCACCAGACAAAACGAGACAGAAGTGTGTTATGATAGGTGGGGTCGAGGACTTGGACAGTAGGGGCACCAGTAAACGCAGCAGTATATGTTCCGTGGTCACAGAACCAGACGCCCTGCCGGCCTCTGATAAACTCTCCAGACAGAGGTTCAGTGTGAGCTCAACCCGGTCAGAGACCGAGAGCCCAGAGCCCCCCTGTCAACAGACACCGGAGGGCATGCCAGTCAACCCCCTGCCCAAACCTAAACGCACCTTTGAGTACGACGCCAACCGCAACCACAAGGGCACGTCGCCAAGCAACGGACTACCTCCTTGCAGTGCTTCTGAGGAGTCACCACCCCTGCTGCCCACCACCCCCGCACCCAACATGACGCAAAATCTGACGAAGGACTGGGGCTCCCCCAAGAGACTCCAGGACAGGTGAGAATAGTCACGTCACCTCTAGACGTGTACACTCTTAGAAAAAAGGGTTTATAATAGGTTATCCGGCTGTCCCCATAGGAGAACCTGTTTTGGTTCCAGTTAGAATCCGTTTAGGTTCCGTGTAGAACCCTCTGTAGAAAGGGTTCTTTCTACCTGGAACCAAAAGTGTTCTACCTGCAACCAAAAAGGGTTCTTCAAAGTGTTTTCCTATGAGGATAGCCGAAGAACTCTTTAAGGTTCTAAATAGCACATTCTGTTCTAAGTGTAGTCTTTTGTTGTTATGGCATGTGTCAGTAAGTCCACGGTTCAGTGAACTGATGTTTTTGTGTTGTGTTTAGTGCATTCTCAGACAGTAAAACATGTGTATCTCATCCCCCGGGACCTCCCTCCCCCTCAGAATCAGCCATGCTGATCAAACAACATGGCGAACAGGAGATGCTGATTTATGGAGCTGCAAAACAAAACATAGGTCCTGCAGGCTGCAGTAAAAACAGAGGCAGTGAATTTGTTTAGTTCCTTTCTGAGAGTTGCACATGGACGGCTAGAACATTTATTTGTCTTGGATTTGTAAATGTCTTTAACATGTCCTGAGAATGTTTTTACGGGGGTAAGGATCATAGACCAAGCTTTACTTTGTTGGTGTTCAAGGGTATCTATCTGACTACAGTTCTGGCTGTAGTCAGATAGACAGTAGAGTGGCCTTGCTCACTTTTAGTGATGCTGCTCACTGAAATGGTCTGCCATTTCTGTTCAGCACTTGATAGTAAGCATATAAACATTGAATCTGCTGTTAATTTTCTCAAGGCCTCAATGTTTTCCTACGTTAGAAAGACGGTATTTTTGGCTTCATATGAAGAGGATCACATTGTTCTATTGATATTGTTCATGGCTTTTGTTTTTCTGTTTTTTCTAATTTGATTTGTCTAGAATGTTGCCATTGAAATGGAATATGTTAAATTGAGTTTCTGCTGTTTTTCCAGTGTTCTTTTGTAATAATGTCAGTCTTTCATTGAACAAACATTAAGTAGCCTAATTGCAATATAAAACAAATTTCAAATGTCAACTACTTTAGACAGGGCATTGTGTATTATAGTATAAGGCCAGGTAACGAACGTCTGCTGTCCGTGAGAAACAAAGTATTACTGTAAATGTCTATAACACAGTGTACTGTAATAATGGTTGAATTAGAACATCCTTAAATATCACTGCTCAGCTCCAGCCAAACTGTTCATGTCCAAGACCATCAATTGTTGAAATCCAACAGCTTTTCAACAACGTTCCAAGTCACTCTTACATCAAAACAGGACTGTAATTCTTCTTATATCATGCCTGTTATTTAGCAAAGGCCTACAGTATGTTGTCTTGCCAGTGGACATCCCAAGGTTCCCAGTGTGCCTCCTCATCCTTCTTCATTATGTTGCTATAGAGCTGTGCAGTACAGGCAGCTATTAGCCTGTTGTCTTTCTGCAACACTTAATATTGTTTATTGCCCTCGTTCTTTATCCCCCTTTAAATTGCCTTCAGAGCACAACTTGTTTAGGCCAATGACTGAGGGCAGGGCCTTGCCAGATCCTCTTGATGAGCGGAGAGGAGGAGGAGATCCTTTAATGTCCCTGACTTGGAGTCAGTGTTTAACATTCCTGCGGCAGACGCAATTTCAGAGCATGTTTAAAAGCCATGAGCCATCAATGGTGCAGGACAGCAGGATAGCAGGCGTGAACTCACTGATCTAATGGAGGGGTTGGTGGTAAATATACAGGAAATTACTTTGTGATTGGAGCACATGTTGCTGTCAGTGTAGTGTTGCTGTCATTAGTTTAGTGGTTCTCTGAACCAGTGTTCCAGGTCTCTCTCTCTCTCTCTCTCTCTCTCTCTCTCTCTCTCTCTCTCTCTCTCTCTCTCTCTCTCTCTCTCTCTCTCTCTCTCTCTCTCTCTCTCTCTCTCTCTCTCTCTCTCTCTCTCTCTCTCTCTCTCTCTCTCTCTCTCCCTCTCTCTCTCTCTGTTTAATTGGCAGCTTCATAGAGGGCTGTTGAGGGATGAGGCATATTTGGGTCTCCTTGGAACAGTGGCTTTCATCCTCTCAGGTGGTCCTCGTTGATTGTAATCGGCCAGTAGAGGATGTCAGGATGGAATGATCCAGACTCTCTGGACTGCGGTTCTCCTCTCCACTGTCTCAGCACATAGCCATACATGATTAAATACCATATTATGTTCTGCTTTTTTCATCCTCCCTTCCTGTTTCTTGTTTCTTCCCATCTTTCCCTTCTTCCCATTCACTTTCCTCCCTCTTATCCTCTCTGTGATTCTCCCTATATCAATCCCCTAACTTTCTCTTTCTGACTCTCTCTCTATATTTCTGTCTCTCTCTCTCTCTCTCTTTCTGACTCTCTCTCCAGGGAGTCATGTGAGTTGGAGGATGCTGCCAGCCTGGCCTCCTCGTACCCGTCCTCTCACACGGAGAATGGCACTGTTTCCACAGAGACCCGCAGCAGCAGCCGGCCCAGCTCCAAAAGCACTTTAGAGGAGAACGCCTATGAGGACATAGTGGGTAAGAATGCATCTGTGTCTGGATAGCTGAGGATAACTCAGCCTGACCTGGGACACTTACTGATGCATTGTAATTCAGTGAATAACAAGGATTGTGAAAGCCAAACTCTGTTAGTGACTGCTGATGCAAGTAGTAATTCCAAAATCCTTTCACACACTTGGTAAATTTCTAGAGAGTTCTGATTGTTGGTCACTCTCTCATATCCTCACACTCTCAGCTGCCAAGTAGACTGGATTGTCTTTATTCTGAAGGATGGCATGAAGATGTGTGCTGCTTTCTGGTTTCACCATCAACCCCGAATTGTTATGGACTGATAACAAGTATTTCTTTATATGCTGAAAGCTCTGTGTGTCTGTCTCCAGACAATGGTTATGTGGGAGCCAGCAACAACAGATGGGTTATATATTGCTAGCTGGCCTTCCCCTGGTTAAAAGGAATTTGACAGTCATGGGGTACATTTATACCCCATCTGCTTTCTATTGGACAGTCCCAATTAGCTGACTGAAAAACTCTCAGGGCTTTTCAAAAATCAATGCTAGATTTATACTTAATATTCCTGCTTTATGTTTATTCAGCCCTGTATGGTTATGTAAAGAAAATATGATCACCACTCACTCTTCATTATCAGGCCATGCCTTGAGACAAAGGATTAAATTGTAAGATTACTCTGTGGCTTGGGAAAGTGTCAACTTGATATGCCTCAGCTAAAGCCCAGACCTAGCACTAAAGCTAATTTCACATAAACCAAGTGTTTGACAGTCTCACAAGGAATTGTTTTCACAAAATTGGGGGAATATCTATCCTCCAACAAGGACTTTTGACCTCTTGATAATTTTAGTAACATGGAAAACTACAATATAAGCAAGACCAACTATAAATTCTCTGTATTGAGGGTGACAAAGTACAAATGTATGCCAAATTCCTTTCCAGTAGTAAATGTCCTGAGGACTGTGGACAGTGAAAAGGCTGGTTCTCCTGCGGTGCTTCATGTGGCAGCAATGTCTGTCACGTTTCGCCCGGCCATTCTCGGCCCCTCCACTATAAATGTCCTTCCTGCTCATCAGGCTTGAATGTGAGACCCAGTAAAAGAATGGGGGCTGACATGTTTTTAGTTGGAAATTAGAGATTGAGTGTTTGTTGACATATGTTTGTAACCTTTGAGCATTTTATTTTGCAAGCGCATGGGTCAAATTAACTGTAATGGCCATATTTCTCCCTCATACATGGTTGACTCTCTTCCTCAATTCATCCTCTATGGCGTTTTATTCAGTCTCTGAAGATGACCATTGGTTCCAGGCAGAGCATGAATCGGTGGCCGCGAGGGGACCCGGGGGACTTTCATGCGTACCCTAACAAAGAGTCCATTGTTCGCCGGTCGAACACCTCGAGTATGGAATAGGCGATGCGGTCGAAGGCATTTTGGCTGAATGATGATTAGTTACAGAGAAATACATTGCCTCTGTGAGCTGTCCCTCCCCAGTGATCCTGGCTGCTCCAGTCTGAAATAGGCCTAGCTGGCTCTGATCACAGCATGGAATGGCAGTCTCCACCACCGCTAAGCAGCGGTTTACAGGTCAGATGTTCCGTTGGAGGCAGCAGCTACAGCAGTGGGAGATAAGCCATGTTCTAGTCCCTCTCCGCTCGTATTTCAACGTGTAGCAGCCCAGACACTTTGGACTCAGACACACACAGCCCTTCTCGAAGCATTTAATCAACTATGTGAGGAGATCATAGCTGTCTGAGGCAGTAGCCCACTGACAATGAGTACATTAAATAAAGATTCTTCTCAAAATAAAATAACATTTGCTACATGCGCTGGATACTACTGGTGTAGACTTTACTGTGAAATCCTTGCTTACGAGCCCTTCCCATCATTTCAGAATTTTAAAAATAAACTAAAAATAGTAACACGAGGAATAAAATAAACTACACAAGAATGGAGTTATATACAGGGAGTATGAGTACCAGATCAATGTGCAGAGGTATGAGGTATTTGAGGTAGATATGTACATGAAGGCAGGGTAAAGTGACGAGTCATCATGATAGATCTTAATAATAAGACTAAAATATAGAACAGAGAAGCAGCAGCATATGATGAGTGTAAAAGTGTGTGTATGTGTGTGAATGTGTGTGGGTTTTGTGTTGGAGTGTCAATGTAGTGTATATGAGTGAGTGTGTATATGGTCTGCGTATATATAGTCTAGTGAGTGTGTATATGGTGTGTATATATAGTCTAGTGAGTGCATATATATAGTCTAGTGAGTGCATATATATAGTCTAGTGAGTGTGTATATGGTGGGTGTATGTAACAGATGTGAAACGGCTAGCTTAGTTAGCGGTGCGCGCTAAATAGCATTTCAATCGGTGACGTCACTTGCTCTGAGACCTTGAAGTAGTGGATCCCCTTGCTCTGCAAGGGCTGCGACTTTTGTGGAGCGATGGGTAACGATGCTTCGTGGGTGACTGTTGTTGATGTGTGCAGAGGGTCCCTGGTTCGTGCCCGGGTATGGGCGAGGGGACGGTCTAAAGTTATACTGTTACATATATAGAGTCTTGTGAATGTGTATATGGTGTGTATATATAGTCTAGTGAGTGTGTATATGGTGTGTATATATATAGTCTAGTGAGTGTGTATATATAGTCTAGTGAGTGTGTATATGGTGTGTATATATAGTCTAGTTAGTGTGTGTATATATATACTCTAGCGAGTGTGTATATGGTGTGTGTATATATATATATATATATATATATATATATATATATATATATATATATATAGTCTAGTGAGTGTGTATATATAGTCTAGTGAGTGTGTGTATATATAGTCTAGTGAGTGTGTATATGGTGTGTGTATATATATATATATATATATATATATATATATATACAGTCTAGTGTGTGTGTATATATAGTCTAGTGAGTGTGTGTATATGGTGTGTGTGTACGTAGGGTTAGTACGTAGGGTTAGTGCAAGTGCAGGTAGGTGCAAGATAGAGTCAGTGCAGATAGTTTAGGTATCATTCATTTACTATTTAGCAGTCTGGCTATTTAGCAGTCTTATGGTTTGGGGGTAGATCTGTTGGTCTGAGAGTCAATGCTCCAGTACGTTTGCCGGACGGTAGCAGAGTGAACAGTCTATGGCTTGGGAGTCTTTGGTAATTTTTCAGGCCTTCCTCTGACGCCGCCTGATATAGAGGTCCTGGGTGGCAGGGAGCTCGGCCCCTGTGATGTACTGGGCTGTCCGCATCACCCTCTGTAGCGCTTTGAGCTCAAGGGTGGTGCTTTTGCCATACAGAGTAGTGATGCAGCCAGTCAAGATGCTCTCAATATTACATCTGTAGAACATTTGGAGGATCCGAGGGCCAATGCCAAATCTTTTCAGCCTCCTGAGGGGAAGAATTGCTGCCATGCCCTCTTCACAACTGTGTGCGCGTGTGAGAACCATGTTAAGTCCTTAGTGATGTGGACACCAAGGAACTAGAAGCTCTCAACCCGCTCCACAACAGCCCTGTCAACATGGATATGGGTGTGCTCTCCCCTCTTTCCCCTTTAGTCTACGATCAGCTCCTTGGTTTTACTGACGTTGTTGTCCTGGCACCACACTGCTAAGTCTCTGACCTCCTTCCTGTAGGCTGTCTCATCGCCGTCCATGATCAGGCCTACCACTGTCGCGTCGTCAGCAAACTTGGTGACGGTGTCGGAGTTGTGCGTGACCACGCAGTCGTGGGTGAACAGGGAGTACAGGAGGGGATTAAGCACACACCCCTGAGGGGCCCAGGTGTTGAGGGTCAGCCAGGATCCAGTTGCAGAGGGAGTGGTTCAGTCCCAGGGTCCCTAGCTTGGTGATGAGCTTCGAGTGGAATGTGATGTTGAACACTGAGCTCTAGTCTATGAACAGCATTCTCACATAGTCATTTTCCCTCCTGTCCAGGTGGAAGAGGGTAGTGGGAAGTGCAATTGTGATTGCTTCATCTGTCGATCTGTCAGGGGGTATGCAAATTGGAGTGGGTGTAGGGTGTCTGGGATGATGGTGTTGATGTTTTTCATGACCAGCCTTTCAAAGCACTTCATAATTACAGATTTGAGTGCTACAGGGCGATAGTCAATTAGGCAGATTACATTGGAGCTCTTGGGAACAGGGACAATGGTGGTCAGTTTGAAACATTTTGGGATTACAGACTGGGACAAGGAGAGATTGAAAATGTCCGTGAAGACACTTGCCAGCTGGTCTGCGCATGTTCTGAGAACTAATAACTTCCGTATTAAGGGCATCACTGGTACTTCCTGTTTGAGCAGGAAGCAGGTAAATGGAGTCATGGTCAGATTTGCCAAAGGGAGGATGAGGGAGGGCCTTGTTTGCATTTCTGTTGGTAGAAAAAAAGTGGTCTATAGTTTGTGCCATTAGTGGCACAGGAGACGTGTTGCTAGAAGTGAGGTAGGACGGTTTTAATTCTCCACCCAACCACTTGTTTGTTTATGGCTCCATACAGTTGAGTGCCAGAGTGGTGTTGGCTTGTGGATGGATGTAGACAGCTGTGATAATTACAGATGAGAACTCTCTTGGTAGATAAAAGGGTCTGTAGCTAACCATGAGGTATTCTATATCAGGTGAGCAAAAGCTAGAGATTTCCTTCTCACTGGAAGCAGCACACCAGTTGTTATTTATGAAAAAAAACACACTCCTCCTTTCGACTTCCCCGAAGCTGCCGTCCGATCCTGCCACTGCATGGAGAATCCACTGAGTACTACGTGCGTATCGTCATCATCCAGCCACGTTTCATTAAGTCATATTGCAGCTTTTCAAGTCTCTCTGATGAGATACTCTCAAATGAATTCTTGAGTGACTGGACATTTGCCAATATTCACTGGCTTCTCATTCTGACACCAGTGAAGTCAGTCTGAAGTCAGTGTTTCTTATGTCTAATTGGCAACTGTCAAAATGTACTTTGAGAAGATCAGTCATCTGCCACCTGTGTTATGAAATTCATGATTCATTATGGTGTTATGGTATAAATGGTTATATTATGACAATCTATAGTTTGATTGGCGTAGCGTCACTGGGAATAGGTTTCCTGTCTGGTGAATCAGGATATGTACACAACAGTGACTCAGTAGTAATGGATTATGTCTGCATCATCAACCCCAAGCTGAACTGAGTCTCTCTTACATCATTATGTCAACAGTGGTGGTGGTGAGGTAAGATAGCCTCCCTGGCCTGTCTGTCTGAGCCAGATTATCTCTGCTCTAACACTGCATTGGAATCTGCTGACTGGAATAATGATGCTTTGTTTTGTCTATGTAATCATACATTTCACATAGATTTATGAATTGCTGATGAATACAGTATGGCATTTCTCTTTAATTTACAGTTGAATGTATACTGTAGTTTTTAGCATTTTTGAGGTATGAGTGTTAAACTATTTAGATTCCAAAAATACTGTGCATCTCCGAGCATAATTTGGCCCATGTGGTCACAAGCCTTCTCTGAAGGATGTACACTGTACAGTTACAGCATGGTTTGTGGTGCCACCAAACGTTTAGACAGATCTCAAGCCCGTTTTGGTCCCGTGAACATCTCTGTTTATTACATGAATGACTGGTGCCACTGTAGCAGCCACTCGATGGTGAGGGACATTCTGTCCATAGCCCTTTTATGGGGTAATCCCATCCTGACATTGTGTAGATAGTCTGTCCTCTGTCTCGCTCTAGAGAGAGCCTATTGTGTAAACAGATGCCGAGTCACAGTGTGTGTGCAGCCAGGTCAGGAGTGGTGTGCCCACTCTGGATGTGAGTAACCACAGCAGTTGATTAGTACCCTCCAGTGCGTCAGAAGCCAGGGAGACATATCATCATCCCAGCAGGCTGTCATTACTCTGCTTCAGTTGATTGTGGTCCCAGAGCACTGAGACGTCCGTCAGTCCAGCCCTAGAGCTGGGCCATACAGGCAAATATCCATATTGCGATAAATTGCCTGAATTGATGTGATAACGATAAATATATCAATAGTTTAATACATTAATGTGCACCACAGTACATTTTTTCATATTACCCTTAAAACTACTACTACTGGCCTCCCGGGTGGCGCAGTGCTCTAAGGCACTGTATCGCAGTGCTAGCTGTGCCACCAGAGATTCTGGGTTCGAGCGACCGGGAGGTCCATGGGGCGGCGCACAATAGGCCAAGTGTCGTCCGGGTTAGGGTGGGTTTGGCCGGCAGGGATATCCTTGTCTCATTGCGCATTAGCGACTTCTGTGGCGGGTTTGACGCAGTGCACGCTGACCAGGTTGCCTGGTGTACAGTGTTTCTTCCAACACATTGGTGCGGCTGGCTTCCGGGTTGGATGTGCATTGTGTCAAGAAGCAGGTTGGGTTGTGTTTCGGACCTTCGCCTCTCCCGTTCATACAGGAGTTGCAGCAATAAGACAAGAATGTAACTACTACTAATTGGATACCATGAAATTGGGGAGAAAAAATTGGGTAAAAAAAATAAACTACTACTAGTCTGTAGCCATCAATTGCCCAATTAACAATCACACAAGTTAGTAAACTTATTTCATTTCAAACTTCATATTTCTCTAGTAGGCTACTTATCGTAATCAACAATATCAGTAAAATGCCTGCGATAAGTATGGTCGGTCTCAATCATTTTCGGTTTATGGCCCCAGCTACACTCAGCTCTGATAATGCATAGGGAGGGAAGAGGCAAAAGCCCAGTCTGACTGGAATTTCATTTTCAGTATGACATGGCAGAATGCTCTGATGATCTCACTAAGATGGTTCATAAATAGGTAATAAATGATGAACTCCTTTTAACAAAACAGATACCTTTAACAGATACATTTATCACAGTTTAACGTTGGCCTTCAAGGTGTTCCTCCGTTTATAGGATTCTCTTCCATCATTGAGATGCTGAAGTATAGATTTAGTGTAGTCTCTTTTACCAGACACTAGCTCTGTTGTAAGACTCATTCTCGTCTTTCACTGCAAGTCTTTTCCCTCATGCCTTTCGACACCATCTGGCTCTGTTTTCCTTTTTAGTGCAGTTCCTTCGTTTTCTCACAACCTTTTCAGACCCAGCTGAAATGCTATTCTCAGAACACGTCTGGATGGACATGGGCAGTGGTGTTATACAAGTTTTTATACACGCTGGCTGGCCCTTTTCCAAGTGACATCAGTGAAAGCAGTGCTGTGTGAGATTCCCGTCAGTGTGCAGTGGAAAAACCCAAAACTCTTTGTGCAACACCTCTGAAATGTTGAGCGAACATTTCTACATCAACAGTCTCATTGAAAGGATGTGTGATACCTGAGAGGAGGAGGATGTCCCGCTCCGCTCCTCCCCTTCGCCTCCCGCAGCAGACAGCCTGCATACTCCGGCCATGACTCACCACTAGCAGCCCAGTGTCCGGGAGTCTCGGCACAGTGCAGTCGGTCAGGGGCCAGCGGGGCCTCCGGGGCCCTGGGTCAACAGTAACTGTTTAAAGAGACAGTACATTTGGGCATTGTAGCAGCCAGCTGAGAGTGACATTTAACCTGGCCCCTGCATGACTTATTTGATCTGAGCTACACCACGGGGAGCCTCTCTCCTGCCCCCCAACTCCCTCTCCTGCCCCCCATCATCTCACACAGACTCTGGCCTGAAGCCCCTCTGGCTTTGTCTTGTCTAGTCAAATACCTTCCTTCTCCCTGAACCTTAACATATCCTTCTGAACAGCTGCTGCTGTTATCTTAGACCTTAATCTGTTTTCTAAATGTCGTCACACAGAGAAGGAGAACCCGTACGAGGACGTGGACCCGAAGAGGAGGAGTTTGGGTCGGAAGAACCGCTTGGTACCGGAAAGCAACCGGACCTGGACCTCCCAGAAACTCAACTCACCTCCTCAGGTAACCCAGCTAGCTAGCAGAACTGAGGTATTTTCCAACGGTAGAATTCTCCCTCAGACTGTAGTTAGAGCTCTGAAACCTGGACAGGATCCTCCAATAATCTTATTTCACAGCTAGATGTCTCATTATTTGCGCTACAGAAGCCGTTTGATGTGTTGAAACCTGGTGGAGTTCCAGTAAAATACTGTCAGTCTGCCTGGAAATGTAGGTTTGGCTCTGCTGCTTCAATATGGATGGGCACTGTCTCGTCGTAGGAAAGATGATTTAGAATTTCCTTGTGTTCAGCTGGGAATGAGGTCACTGTGCGGTGAGGAAAATAACTTGTATTATTGGGTACGGTTACTTATTGTCATGACAAAAACTTCAGTCAATCCCAGACCAAACCAGGATCCATTGCTTCATCCTATGGGGCCTGGTCAGAAATTGTGCACTATAAAGGGAATAGGTTGCCATCTGGGACACAGCCTCAATATTGTCCTCTCTCTCCCCCTCCACAGCTGCCCTCTAAGCCCAGTAGCCAGTCCCTGTGCCTCTCTGGTCCTACAGACAAGAAGAGTCACCGGGCGTCCCGCCTGTCCAAGCGACACAGCCATGATGACATGCTGCTGCTGCCGCCCCAGCTGGGGGTCTCTCCCTCCTCCTGCTGCCTGCTGGATGACAGCCTGAGCAGCGCCAGCGACACCCTGGCCTCCCGTAGGCACCGGAGGATCCCCAAGGTACAATATAAAACACTCCAGGCTGTAGGAATGAACCTGTTCTCTCCATGATGATCTCCTCAAGGACTATTCTATTCTTGCAAGCCATGTATCTACGGGGCCATGCACCTACCTGGAAGGCAAAATGAAGATGGATTTACTATAGACTATACAAATGTCATTCTTTTGAATAATTCCTAAATGCACTGTGACGGAAACGCTTTGCTGATTCTGTTCATACTCTGTTTTAAACACAAGCCATATCCCAGGAATAGTTCTGGACATGTAGAGAGAGAGAGCACTGAGAAGGATTTTATGTCTATCTTGTCCTCCTCCCACGCACTAAATGGAGCCAACTTTGAAAAGCTTCACCACAAGAGAGCAGATAGTCCTCTACTGTAGGTTGTACACACACTGAGCTTCCCCTTTCCTCTCACTGTTTACAGATGGTCCAGAGAATCAACTCCATTTACTCTACCAAGAGAGGGAAGAAGAGGCTGAAGAAGCTGTCCTTGTCTAATATTGAGACGGCATCTCTGAGAGGTACATATGGGCTCCTCCCTTCCTTCTCTCCATCCACTGTCTGGATCAGGGAGTAAATATTTGGCTCCCCCACCCACATAGTGTCCCAGTCATCTCATCTCTATGGCATAAACATACAGTTGTAGAGATGACCCCTGACCCTAAACAAACCTTTTTTTCTCTCTCCGATCTGTTTACAGATGACAACAGCGAGAGTGAGAGCGATTCTGATGACAGGTTCAAAGGTGAGAGGTCACAGAATGCAGTTGAAGCTCAGTCCCTGGAGAACAATGGTGCACTTGGTCTATAGCTGTCTGTTTCTGCACAGACAGAGGATTTGTCTCACTCACAGCAGATACAACAAGCGCACATGTCTCTGTTAGTTTTGACAAGTCAGTGTTTGGAACAAGACATCGATCAAGTGACTTGTGACCA
Organism: Oncorhynchus mykiss; assembly: GCF_057628025.1. NCBI lineage: Eukaryota > Metazoa > Chordata > Actinopteri > Salmoniformes > Salmonidae > Oncorhynchus > Oncorhynchus mykiss. The sequence continues at coordinate 25,482,458 of NC_143047.1, read as the reverse complement.
AAGGGACCACAGAAATGTAACTGAAAGGCAAAATAAAGATGAAATGGATGTGCTATAGACTATACAACTGTCATTCTTTCGAATAAATACTAAATGCACTGTGTTCAAACTCGTTGCTGATTCTGTTCATACTCTGTTTTAAACACAAGCCATCTGTGATGACAGTTATGGTGAACTATAAGGTTTGTACTTTTCTCTAATCTGTGTTTAGGTTGTTATGTGTTGGACTGTGTGAGGATAAACATGTGTGAGTATAGAGGTTTAATCAGTGTGTTGAAACACAGCTAACGTTTTAAATCCGGTTAAGTTTTGGTTCCCAGAATGTTTTTGGTAGGTTAGAGATAACAATCATTTAACCTCCCATTTGTTTGGTTTTCAAAGCATTTTGTGATATTTTTGTTGTCGATCATCCCAGGAACCGCCTGGCAACTTTTCAGGGGGAAGTTCCTTGAATGTTCTGTTTCTTTTTACATCGTAACATGGTTTTGGAAACATCATGCTTGACTAAATATGTTCCAATAATGTTTGGAGAACATTCTCTTGTTATGTTCTCTCTCAACCTAAGGGGAATCCAATGGTAACGTTTCATTAGTTATGGGAATGTTTCTTGTTAGCTGGGAAGTGAAAGTTGGACTGTAAGCTCTTTGTCAGACTGCATGGTTTGTAGTGCATTATTAGCTGTGAGTGCTGTCAGTTGTGTGTAGTACACAGTGTTTGGGATATGCATTTTGTCAATACAACCCTGTACTGAAGGTTGAACTGTCCATATCCCTCTCTCTTCTCTCCCCAGCCCACACCCAGAGGCTGCTGAAGCTGCAGTCAATGCTGAGGAGGGCCCCTAGCTACCGCACACTGGAGCTGCAGCTGATTGAGTGGCAGGAGAGGGAGCTGTTTGAGTACTTTGTGGTGGTGTCCCTCAAGAAAAAGCCCACCAAGAACTCCTTCTCTCCCGAAGTCAGCTACCAGTTCCCCAAGGTAAGGGACCAACCAAACTGTATTCTGGCCCCTCGGGCCCCTTGGTCATGGGTCAGAGAGCAGTGTCAAGTCCCTTAATTAAGTGAGAGAAAGGATTTAAACAGGAAGGGATCCTGGTAGATAACTGTTTCTTCTGAGACATTACTCACTGGACCTACAGAAGTATGTATGCTGAGAGCTGTGATATATGGAGGTTGGAGACCCTTACCAATGTTGTTTGCATGTTGAAATAGAATTGAAAATGGCTTATTTTCACACAGAAAAATATTGATTTCGGCAGTCAAAAACGTCAGTGCACATACAGTTCAGCACATACAGTTCCTTCAGAAAGTATTCGAACCTCTTGACTTATTCCACATTTTGTTCTGTTACAGCCTGAATTCATAATTATTTCTTTTAAATGCCTTTGGCAGCGATTACAGTCTTTCTGGGTAAGTCTACTAAGAGCGTTGCACACCTGGATTGTGCAATATTTGCATATTATTCTTCAAGCTCTGTCAAATTGGTTATTGATAATTTCTAGCCATTTTCATGTCTTGCCATAGATTTTCAATACAATTTAAGTCAAAACTGTAACTAAGCCACTCAGGAACATTCCGTGTTGTCTTGGTTAGCAACTCCAGTGTATATTTGGTCTTGTGTTTTAGGTTATTGTCCTGCTGAAAGGTATTCGTCTCCCAGTATCTGTTGGAAAGCAGACTGAACCAGGTTTTCCTCTAGGATTTTACCTGTGCTTAGTTCTATTTAATTTATTTTTATTTAAAAAACCCTGTGTAGTCCTTGCCGATGATAACTATACCCATAACATGATGCAACCACCATTCTTGAAAATATGAAGAGTGGTACTCAGTGATGTGTTGTGTTGGATTTGCCTCAAACATAACACTTTGTATTCAGGACATGAAGTTACTTTCTTCGTCACATTTTTTGCAGTTTTTCTTTTGTGCTTTATTCCAAAACATGCATCCTGTTTGTAATAATTTTATTCTGTAAAGGCTTCCTTATTTTCATTTTGTCATTTAGGTTAGTATTTAGGAGTAACTACAATGTTGTTGATTCTCCTATCACAGCCATTAAACTCTGTAACTGTTTTAAAGTCACCATTGGCCTCATGCAGAAATCCCTGAGTCATTTCCTTCCTCTCCGGCAACTGAGTTAGGAAGGACTGTAGTGACTGGGTGTATTGATACACCAACAAAAGCGTAATTAATAACTTCACCATGCACAAAGGGATGTTTAATGTCTGTTTATTTTTTTTTTACCAATCTACCAATTGGTACCCTTCTTTACGAGGCATTGGAAAACATCCCTGGTTTTGTGGCTGAATCTGTGTTTGAAATTCCCTGTTCGACTGAAGGACCTTACAGATAATTGTATGTGTGTGGGTACAGAGATGAGGAAGTCATTCAAAAATAATGTTAAACACTATTTTTGTCCATGCAACTTTATGTGAGTTGTTAAGCACATGTTTACTCATGAACTTGTTTAGGCTTGCCATAATGAATGGGTTGAATATTTATTGACTCAAGACATTTCAGCTTTTAATTTTAAATGTATTTGTAAACATTTCTGAAAATATAATTCCACTTTGACGTTATGGGTATTGTGTGTAGGCCAGTGACACAAAATCTAAATGTAATCCATTTTAAATTCAGGCTGTAACACAACAAAATGGGGAAAAAGTCAAGGGGTGTGAATATTTTCTGAAGGCAGTATAGATGCAGATATTTCTGAAGAGTAGGGCCATGGCCATAACATACGGGTTGAGGGAGTTTTCAGAGTTTATTGACAGTAAGTGGTGTAACCAGGAAATGGTTTCTATGGTAGTTAAGTGTTTACTTACTCAAAGATCTCTTTTTAAGTTATTTAAGATTTGGTTCAGTGATAGAATCCCCTGGGAGATATCAGTATGTTGGTTCTCTGCCAGAGAAAAGCCTGACCCAATGACGTCGGGGGGGAGAGGGGGGTTGGGGGTGATAAGGGGAGGAGGTGCTAACCCTGTGTGGGAGAATGCTTAGGCTGGTCATTTATTCTTACTGCAGGGGACGTTTTTGGGGACCCTGTAAAGAGGACAGAGTTAGTAGACTGTAAGCATCTGGGTCTGTTTCTGACTGAGACATTTCCTGTTCCTTTCTCGTCTCGTCTCACAGCTAGAGAGGCCCACCAAGCTGATGAGGGAGGCAGAGCAGAGACTCAAAGCCATCCCCCAGTTCTGCTTTCCAGATGCCAAGGACTGGACCCCAGTGTCTGAATACAGCAGGTACAGTACAGATTCCTGTATAACCCCACTGCATCACGGAGGAAAGCTCACCACCACACTGGTGGCCTATTATTCCCATTCCTTGCCTGAACCAGATGGGTATTAATCAGTTGTGATGCACAAGTCTTCCATATATAGATTAAGGTTAAAAAACTAACAAATCGATAATATGATTAGATGTGTAAATATCAACAAGTAAAATTAGGAAGAAAACACAAAGATGTAATGCCATTATCTTCATGAAATCCTGTTAGACTCTTACTCTCACTCCTGCTCCTGACAACGTGGGTCTTCTCTCTCTGCCACAGAGACTGTGCTACTTCACCAACCCTAAAGTGTTAATGAGATCCAACACTACGTTTCCTTTGATCACTGTTCAATCTCTCTGTATGTGTGTGTGTGTGTGTGTGTGTGTGTTTCGGTACAGTGAGACCTTCTCGTTCATGTTGACTGGAGAGGATGGCAGCAGGAGGTTTGGGTACTGCAGGCGTCTGCTGGTAAGCAAGCCACCATTAATTCACTGGTCTCTGTTCTGTTCACACCCTGCTGAGCCAGCCCTGTTTGTTTTGACAAGGTTTTTTTCTTTCCTGTGGGACCATTGAGGTGTTATTGCGTCACCACGCTGGGTGTGAATAGGAGAGAAAGTAAATAAAGTGAATTTGAATGTCCGTATGTAACAAAGCTTGGTTGTTTTTGCCTTTCAAAACGATCGGGATGAATCCTAGTAAAACTGGACTCCTTCTGTTTCATGAGAGTTTCTCAGGGGAAGAATGACGAAAAACAAACCATGAAATGTCTAGGTTTGTCATTGTAGAGCACAACCCGCCAGTAAGGGTTTCTAGTCATTTGATGTTTTATGATGAGCCCACATTTGGCTTAGGTTCAGAAAGTATGGCTGTGTGGGATTTTGTGCTTGCTGTGATTTGTTTTTAATGTCACTCTTATGCCCAATAATGTGTACATTCACAAAGTGTGTATGTTTTGTAGGGTTTGTCAGTGTGTTTTAGTAGCCAACTGTATTTGTATGTCACGTAGAACGAGATGGGGGCCATTCTTAAACTCAGTTCTGACTGTTACTTTACTGTATTGAGCTCAGTAGTTGCTGACATTAAGTAGCTGTAGATCAGACGACTCCTGATGCTGTGAGAGAGGTGAGTTTTCCCCTCTCCGGTAACCCAGCTCCTTCTTTCCCTGGTCGAGTTGGCATGAACAACACATTCCTAAGGACTTTAACCAAGTACCACATGCTTGATTTAATCATCCATTTGGAGAAAGCAGAGGAGAAAATTGCATACCTAATATGGACAAGTGGATTTCGGGATTTCTTTATATGTATGCACGTGTTAATTTGTGTGTGTGTGTGCATGTGTGCACGTGTGCACATGCGTATGTGTGTGTGTTTTAGATGGATAGATCCAGGAGGCCTGGTTGGCTCCAGAGTAGACTGGTCTGTGATTGTTTAGTGTGGAGGGTAGAGGTGATCATTAACTGTGTAGAGACTGCAGCACCTGTGTTTAGTTTACAACGAGAAGCCTCAGTCTCTCCAGATTAAAGACGTCCACCTCCAGCAGCTGAAAGACCAGATTTATAAATATTTCTTCAACCACAGCCGATTGTGAACTAACCTGGTACTTTATCTAAATAAAAGCAAGTACATCACATAGCTTTGGTCAAATTAAGCTGTTGGCTTTATAATGTTTGTGTGTATAGTAGTGTTTCAGTATATTCTCATTGATGTTGCATTATAAACCTAACCAAGCATCTTATTTTAGTATCTATTGCCACATTACTGTCTGTGTTACCTTATAAGCCTCTCTTCCCCAGGGACTGACGAGACTCTTAATTTGTGCCCTTGTTCCAGCCGAGTGGGAAAGGGCCTCGCCTTCCTGAGGTGTACTGCGTCATCAGCCGACTGGGCTGTTTCCACCTGTTCTCCAAGGTGAGTTCATGCTTACACACAAACACACACACACACACACACACCCTAGTGTAGCCGTCGTCGCGGTTACCTGTCTCTGAGCCGAGGCCAGTGTTCCCAGGAGTGAACTAGTTGAGGCTGTGCCAGCATTTCCACTCTAAGGCATCCTGTCCAGCATACACCTTATTTTCAGCTTTTTTCTCTCTCTGATTTCCCAGTTAAATTGTTTCCTTCACTTGTTCCTGAGTTTAGCTAACATGAAACAGAGTGCTCATTGTGTTTAAGTACTCCATGCCTTATCTGCCTCCTCATGAATCCTCTATGAACAGTGTATTTGAAGTGAATAAGGCCTGTGTTAAGGGAAACAATTAAGAGGTAGTAGACATATCTAATGAATTAAAATAACTTTTTATTACTGTGTCGTGAGTACTAAATTGTGCCAAAAAACTGTCAGTGAGTTTAATTTCATATTCATTTAAGGCCAAAAGGATGCATAAATACAATAGATTGCTTCTGTCTTGTGACAGCACAGGCACCTCAACAGTGAGGGTTGAACATCCCTCATACAGGTGGCGGGTGTAGGTTTCAGAAGGCACCATTTTGAGGGCTTGAGACCTGTGTAGGTGAGAGAGGAAATGTTTTCCAAGGAGTATGAAATGCTTTTCTAGTTAAGGCGAGAAAGATGGGAGTGTTTGATTTCACCGGGAACAGAGGGTGTGTGGGGAGTGGAGGGGATATCATATGACCCTGAATGTGAGTGTGTCTCTCTCCAACAAACTTTCCAGACAGGAGTAGACAGGTCTGACACAGACAGACACATGGGCATATTGGGTGGGATTTTCCTTTGCTATTTTCCATATATATCAGACAGCCACAAAATAAATACATACTGTATTTGTCAAAAGGGGCAAAGGTAGCCTGGTTCCAGACAATAGCAGGAGCTTTCCTTCAGACAGCAACACACTACAATTTCCATTCCATCAACACTGGCCATACTGACTGAATGTACTTGGTCTTGGTCTATTACTAGAATCTCAATCTACATCCCGGGTGAAACATTATTCCCTATTTAGTGCACTACGTCTGACCACGGTCCATAAGGCACTATATAGGGAATTTGGGACTTTCTGTTTGAAATATTGAGTGTTGTGTCTGCAGTGGGGTCTAACTCTCAACCCCCTGTCCTGTGCTGTGTGGTCTAACTCTCAACCCCCTGTCCTGTGCTGTGTGGTCTAACTCTCAACCCCCTGTCCTGTGCTGTGTGGTCTAACTCTCAATCCCCTGTCCTGTGCTGTGTGGTCTAACTCTCAACCCCCTGTCCTGTGCTGTGTAGTCTAACTCTCAACCCCCTGTCCTGTGCTTTGTGGTCTAACTCTCAACCCCCTGTCCTGTGCTGTGTGGTCTAACTCTCAACCCCCTGTCCTGTGCTGTGTGGTCTAACTCTCAACCCCCTGTCCTGTGCTGTGTAGTCTAACTCTCAACCCCCTGTCCTGTGCTGTGTGGTCTAACTCTCAACCCCCTGTCCTGTGCTGTGTGGTCTAACTCTCAACCCCCTGTCCTGTGCTGTGTGGTCTAACTCTCAACCCCCTGTCCTGTGCTGTGTGGTCTAACTCTCAACCCCCTGTCCTGTGCTGTGTAGTCTAACTCTCAACCCCCTGTCCTGTGCTTTGTGGTCTAACTCTCAACCCCCTGTCCTGTGCTGTGTGGTCTAACTCTCAACCCCCTGTCCTGTGCTGTGTGGTCTAACTCTCAACCCCCTGTCCTGTGCTGTGTGGTCTAACTCTCAATCCCCTGTCCTGTGCTGTGTGGTCTAACTGTCCTGTGCTGTGTGTAGATCCTGGATGAGGTGGAGAGGCGGAGGGGGATCTCTGCAGCCCTGGTCTACCCCTTCATGAGGAGTCTGATGGAGTCACCCTTCCCAGCGCCAGGGAAGACCATCAAAGTCAAGACCTTCCTGCCTGGAGCAGGGAATGAGGTTGGAGACACATCAGCCCTTGGTTGCTAAGGTTCCATCAAAGAAGGATGATGCATGAAGATAATGCGATGTATGCTTAATTGAGCATGACCTGTGACTTCTGTGAATGTATGACTGGTTGTGACCAAAGTTGTGACCCCAGGTGGTGTTCTTCTCCCCAGGTCATTGAGCTGAGGCGGCCCATGGACTCCAGACTGGAGCATGTAGACTTTGACAGTCTCTTCAGCTGCCTGAGCGTGCGTCAGGTGGTGCAGGTCTTCGCCTCCCTGCTGCTGGAGCGCAGAGTCATCTTTGTGGCTGATAAACTCAGGTGAGCAGCAAGACTCTTATAGTTGGTAACCCTTCTAGTAATAAGTAAAGATGGAGAGAACTGAATCACCTACTCATGGGAAGCTGTCCCTGACTAATGGTCATGCCCTGTTAGAGGCAGGTGGGGGTTGTTGAAACTTGTAGTTGTTAGATGATGGTTACTTGTGCCAAGTGAAATGCTCAATAATACCTTTAGTGGCAGTGTTTTGATAAGGTAGTTCTGAAACGCTAAGGGCTGTTGTCATTGTTAGATAATGATTGAAACTACAGTATTTACAGAGGAATCTGATACGTAGAGCTCTCAACGCCTGCTCATATTGTAGTGTAAGGTTATCGCCTGACAAAGATCGTAACCCTCCAACATTAGGCTATAAATAGTAAAAATAGTTCCTAGAATACTTCATCCTTGTCACACATGGTGGCTAGGAGTGAGATCAATTGCTGTCTAGGATTACGGTGTATGTTAGCAATAATATCCCTTCTCAGTTATCACTGAAGTTCACAGTCTTTTTCTGCAGTGAATCCACCTACCCCATTACAATAACATCTGCCTTACATGAGAGGGATTTTATCTCAAGCTCTTGTACATTTTCCCTTTTCTGTTTACGTTCACACAGAGGCCTGACTGTTTTTCTCAGACCCACATTGCTGAGCTCAGGGATCCTCTATCTGTATCTTTCTGGACATGTGGCTATACAGTACAGACTGACTATCATAACACTGTTTCACATGTCTTGGTGCATTTCCTCTCACAGAGATGACATATCCTGAACTTTAAAGAAGGACTAACTTCGAAGAGAGAATTTACTTGTAAAACAGTTCCAATAGTGGGGATTGCCCTGCCACTCTGCCAGTGCACTCTGGCTCACCCTAACTGTTGATGGCAGATTTAATTCCTCAGTCGAGCTGCTTACCATTCACCCAATCTGCACAGCAAATAGCAGCCTTCTACTGTTGGTTTGTCAGTTGGTGCTTAACTGGTTTAGCATGCGGGGACAGGGCTAGAGCTGTTAAATGAATCGGTGTAGCCATCTCAGACCGCACCTACCACTATGGAGTAATGAAACTCTCCCTGCATGGACTCACAACTGATGTGGTTCCAGAAATGGGTCATCTCTCTGCCGGGAGGCCACTGTCCAACCACGGCAGGCAGGGTGGGGTGGGGCCGATAACATGGAGCTAGGGGTCTCCAAGGAGCCAGAGTCCTACCAGGCAGGCACAGCAATCTACCCCTGGCTATAGGACAGCACTCTGGGCTGAGGGGCTCTGTTAGAGGGGGGCAGGTTTGTGTTGAACGGTAATCTCTACACATCAGAGGACAGTTTAAACAAACATCAGTGGGGGCAGTGACTGTGAGGGGAAGGAATGTACTTCCTGTGTGCAGCGACTCTCCCCTCTGATCTATGGCTTCACTGTCACTGTGTGACTGATGGCGCCATGTTCCCTCCCTGGTCCCTGCCTGGCCTGTTTACGACAGCCCTCTCTCCACCCAGGGGGACTCAGAGAAAGCTGTTTCTGTCCTCACTCTGCCGTTTGAGACAACGACTCCCGGGTACATGTCAGTTTGCACATCACCCAAAGATTGTTAATCAGTCACCCATTTCTAAGGAATCTTGTGAACAGCAGCAAAGACTTGAGAGCTGTATCGAATAGTCTGTGTCTGAGGTATTTTTAGTGAACAACACTGAAAATCAGCACCATGAGTCTTGACAGACTACAGTACCACAGACCACAGTACTACAGACTACAGCCCTGCTCAATGTTAGAACTTCATTGAAAACCATATACTATTACTTCATAAAACCTGCTTTGTATAAACACAATTACATACTTCACCATTCAGGTCTTATTCAGGTTCTGAATAAAGGCAAAACAATAGGTTTTCATTGTGGATTAGCATCACAAACCAACCAGTCCTTTCTGTGTGTGTCTAACTGGACTTAGTCTCCAGGGCTCACACCCAGAACCACAACAGATGGAGCTCTAGCTGCCAGAGTGCCCCAGAACACGGCCCAGACCCCCTGTGTCTCAGTCCCATTGAAAACAGGATTCAAGGAGCCACTCTGGGCGTCATTGGGCCGTGTTGGGGAGAAGGGAGAGACCCTCCACTGACATCCCTGGTAAAAGGGTCTGGTCCCGCGGGAGACCAAGAACACAATCCAATCCCAGAAATCCCTTCCATCACAGCATGATGTATGTCTGGGTGTAATGTATATCTAATCGGAGAAGGATCTGAGGGAGGGAAAACACCAAACAGGCCATGTTAGGGAATGTGTCTCCACTGGGTTGTACTGTTGTAATATTTGATATATAAGTATTCTTTTTTAAACCAGGTGGTTCGAGCCCTGAATTCTGATTGGCTGAACGCTGGGGTTTATCAGACTGTATACTATGGGTATGACAAAAAAAAAACTATTTACTGGTCTAATTCCGTAGGTAAACAGTTTATAATAGCAATAGGACACCTCAGAGGTTTGTGGTATATGGCCAATATACCACGGCTAAGGGCTGTATCCAGGCACTCTGCATTGCATCGTGCAGAGGAACAGCTCTTAGCCTTGGTATATTGGCCATATACCACACCTCCTCTGGCCTAATTGCTTAAATTTACACAAGACTATGTAATTAGCCTATTAACCGATAAGAGTCTAAGCCCTGTCCCAACCGGGGGGCAAGTCTCAACTTTTCACAGAGGGGTCGTATTAGTGTGCAGCACTAACTGTTCGGACGCTACAGACAGAAGTTGGCAGATCGGCTATACCAACTTCAGACGAGTCCCAAGATGCTTGTGGGGGTCATAGAGAAAACCGGAGAACACCATCATATTCGTGAAAGTCTCATCTTTTCACGGAGGGGTTTGTAGCCCAAACCGTTCAGACGATTTTGTGAGAAGACCAGATGTCTCATTTTAAGGATGTTTCATGGCCTGAAACCCCCCGCTCTAGCTCTGTCACCTTTCATTGCAGATGCTGAAGTGCAACATAGACGGATGTGTTGGATTGAGACGCATCCAATGCAAAAAAAACAGTGATATCTAGATTAAACTTTTGTTTGTTTTTTATTGTTAGTATTATGCTCATTTCATTTAGCTAATTAGACATAGACCTTAGGGTTTTTAAATGTTTATCTGATTCCATTTGATATTATGGTCAAATCATGTGCAATCAAGTATTATGTGTTTTTATTTTATTTAATCTTTATTTCATCTTTATTTAACTAGGCAAGTCAGTTAAGAACAAATTCTTATTTACAATGATGGCCTAGGAACAGTGGGTTAACTGCCTTGTTCAGGGGCAGAACAACAGATGTTTACATTGTCAGCTCTGAGATTCAATCTTAGCCGACTAAGATCAAGAAATGGTCATGAGAAGTGAATATCTAAACATGTATGCTAATTATTTATTAATAAGACAATGCCTAAGGCTCGGCATTGCCTTGGGCCATTTTCCATGCGGCGAGTAAATTAGGGCCGAGCCTATGGGGTTACATGGACTGTTGCATTAACTCGTTATTTGTACTGTAAGCTGTGTATGACTTGTTTAAGAGGTCACAACGGGACGTTTGCCAAAAGCAAGCGTCTTTGTATGTATCAGAATGATAACATGAAGGTCGTTTCCGATTACTGAAGTGCTTTAATAAGTCAATGTTTCTATTGTATTTGCCGAGCGGCCCACAGTAGAACAGACAGGGGATTGGGAGGAAGGTAGTGTGTGTATGAGTGGGAGAAAGATGGAGGGTAAGAGGGAGAAACAGGGAGAAAGAAAGAGCCGGGGTGCAGAGCGAGAGCAAAAGACCGCCTCTGAAAGCTTTTCTCATGGTCATGGTGAATTAATCAGGCTCTTGTTTTCTGAGAGGTAGAAGGAAGGCTGTTTTCTGTACCTCGTTTCCCCTTACACCACTCCCTGTAACATCAGAAAACTTCAAACTAACACATGGTAGTCACCAGATGTATTGCATTTTTATTAGTTTAAAATCCTCCTTTCAAACCCCATTCATAATCTTCTTCTACCACCTGTTGAAATGACTGGGGTTTGCATTAGATTCAGGAAGAGTCCATTGCTCCAGTCTCCAGCAGCAGCAGCTGTATAATATGGTGTGTGTCTGTAACCCCAGTCTGTTAAAGTGAGCCGCTGTAGGTAGCTACAGTGTACCACTCTAATCTGGGAACAAGCTGTACAGTTTATTTAGTCCCGTATTACTCCTGAACACTGTTGTATCACACTGAGCAATGCTGGCACCGCACCTAACAACCTACAACAACTTAACACTTTCCCTGTGTGTATTTCTAACGCCCAAAGGTGGAGTGGATGAACACAGTGGAAACATACTGTATCTAAAATATTTCTGTGAGACTGAAGAGGGAAACTCAGAAGATGGAAACCAGAGGCCAAGCATCTGACTTTCCCATTATTATTATTATTATTATTATTATTATTATTATTATTATTATTATTATTATTATTATTATATATATATATATACACACACACTGCAATGCTGCCCACAAGAAGCATTGGAATCAATAGGCTAGAATAGGACCATGAGTAGGGTTGCCCAAGAGAAGCCTGGTCTTACTGTTCAACAGCTTCCGCTACAACTGTTCATACTAGGGAGTCCATGCCTAGGCTGTGATGGGGACTTGAAATCCTTATGGAGAGGAAGTGGGGAAAAGACTCTATGTGAATACTAAACATTCTACTAGATGCACCAATGAGCAGTATGGACACTTTCATTCATCATTCTCACCATTGCTTAATTTGATCTGGATCCTAATAAAAGCGATCAAAGTTATAATTTTTTACCCCCTTTTTCTCCCCAATTTCGTGGTATCCAATTGGTAGTTACTGTCTTGTCTCATCTCTGCAACTCCCATATGGACTCGGGAGAGGCGAAGGTCGAGAGCCATGCATCCTCCGAAACACAATCCAACCAAGCCTCATTGCTTCTTGACACAATTCCCGCTTAACCCGGAAGCCAGCCACATCAATGTGTCGGAGGGAACACCGCACACCTGGCGAACACCGCACACCTGGCGAACGTGTCAGTGTGCATTGCGCCTGGCCGCCACAGGAGTCGCTAGAGCGCCATGGGACAAGAACATCCCTGCCTGCCAGACCCTCCCCTAACCCGGACGACGCTGGGCCAATTGTGCGCCGTCCCATGGGTCTCCCGGACGTGGCCGGCTGCGACATAGCCTGGACTCGAAACCAGAATCTCTAGTGGCACAGCTAGCACTGCGATGCAGTGCCTTAGATCACTGCGCCACTCAGGAGGCCCTAAAACAATCAAAGTTCATTCGAGGCCCCGCGTCATGTAAAAAAGTAGATTTTTTCCCCTGATATTCGAGTTGGTTTAGGTTTGCGCAACGTTGCAACCTATGTTTGAGACCAACGTGTGGCTGTGGCTGTGTGAGAAGCGCGTCTGTGTCTCTCACAGAACTGGAACGAGATTCACTTTCTATGATCTCTCTCCCTATCTGCTCTGATAGACATGAATGAGCCTGCAACACTGATCTCTCCAGTGTTGCACTTCATCATTTATTTCCTTATAGAATCATAGCCGTGCAAAGGGTTCTGGAGGAGCTGCATCACCCCTGATACATTTAAATACATTTGCCAAAGTTATAGAGTTACTGCTGTCTGTTCAGAAAGAAATGAAATAATTCAGAGTAGCCTAGTACACCATGAGAAAGCCTGTAATTTAGCCACAGAAGATCAGTAGCTTATTTTAACAAATTATCTAGCTATGGATTGTGTGTGGCCAATTACAAGGCATAGCCTAAATCTGTCAGTGAACAGCATGCAGATAAAACAGGCAATATTTCAAATACAATCGTGGGAAAACATAGGGTGGAAAGCAAATGGCTCCTGCTGAAAAGAGAAGACTCTAATGTGTTTGCTGTAGGCTACCAACATTTTTGATCAACTTCCAAATGTTTTTTACAAAGTAAAACAAGAGAGAGAGAGGCTTTTGGCACGAATCACCTGTGATTGGGCTGCACATGATTGGGTGAGTCAGTGAAACTGGAAAGCATTTTTAGGACTATCATTTCCTCCTCATATTGTAGCCTACAATATGTGTGTCTCCACATACCTATGCCTAGACTATTGATGGATTTAAGACAAGGTCGTTTTTATTGATCTCATTGTGTCAGTGTCAAAGTATACTGTCGTTTTGACCATTTGTACGGTTTTTAAAAAATTCTGCTAAAGTCTTCAGTCATGTAAAATGATGCAGAATTGCATGAAATGCGTTTATAAAAGGCAACAATTTTTCCTGGACCCTAGGCTACTAAAAATGTTCTCCATGTGTGCAACATCTGTAAGTGCCTCTGCTCTACTTCTCTATGCCACCAAGCAAATGCAATGACATGTATGCAGTGCTTTATTAAAGGGGATTTCTCTCTCATGCGTTCTGGTACATCAGAGCTCCCCAGGTTATCCCCGTCTCGCCCTCACTTTTTTGGTCCGGCACCTCCCGATTTACAAATTAAGCACTGATTCTCACCCAGAAAAATATGTATGTGCTTCAGTATGAGGAGCTGTTAGTCAACAGCTGTACTGATGCTCCTGCCAGGGCCTGTGTTTGTCCTGGGCTGAAATGGGCCTGTCTGGGCTCGTGGACAGTGCTGCTGACACCGGGACTCTCCATCCTGCACCTGTGGGTCTGACAGAGTAAGCCTCTCTAGCCTGAGAGTTTCCTGGGAATCTGCATGGTCAGCCACAGACAGACCCAGGACAACCATTCCTGATCTGACATGCTTATGTAACCCCAAATGCAAAATATCACAAAGCAAAGTTAGAATCCTCTAAACTTAAGTGGACAGTTGTGCCGGTGCTGATATGGTTTTGTTATGACCTGGTCTGTAAAGGTCTGCCATTACTTTCTGCTTTAGAGTGCGTCCCAAATAGAACCCCTTTCCCTATGTAGTACACTACTGCCCATATTTGCTCTGGTCAAAAGTTATGCAATATACTGTATAAGGAATAGAGTGCCATTTGGCAAGCACCCTTAGAGAGTTGACTGGCAGATGTGGGCAGAGATGGTGTTTTTATTGCAAGTTCATCATTTCCCATGAGTGTTCCCTCAGGACTGAGTGTGTAATTGATACTCATGGTATCAGTCCTCTCCTCTGCAGCGCTTGCTCTGTCTTGCCTGTGGCTGAGGTTCTGAGAGCTGTACCCCATCACTCCCTGGTGGAACATGTCAAACCCCGGAGACTGGATCTGTTCAAAAGGATCAGTTCCTTCTGCAAATAAAACTCAGACAGTGAAACTGAGACTGCTTTCTGCTCTATGTTATGATGGGTGAATAAGAAACCTGAACAGACCATGGGGCTGCAGTTGTTGAGCCATGTATATACTGGTCTCGCTTTACAGTGTTCATTAACTATAATAACTTGCCATTATACTCATAGCTCTATTCACAGTAAACTGTACCAAAACAAGATAAAGGTTCTGTCAAGGAGAGGCTGTATGCACATCAATATTGACGTTGTGATAGAGCGTGGACACTTATATGTAGTGGGAGTACTGTGTGTTTGGTAGGATGTGCCCTCTGCTGTTGAAGAGAACAACTATATACAACATTCCTTATTAACAGTGCATTCATCTTCAGTGGAGTGTTTGATCCCCACTGATTTAGAGTTGTGGTATCTGTGTGTTTCTGATGGGCCTCATGGTTTATCTCCCCTTTCTATCTGTGTGTACATGGACTGTATGGAGTGCAGGGGGACAGAGGGGAGGAGGGTCGGCCACTGTCAACAAACTTGGGACCGTGAGAAAGATGACATACTATTTGTGATTTTGTGTTAAGCCACAGTTGTCAAAATTCACCAGCGGTAAGGGTGCTGTTTTGTGTAATATCAAATGGATTCAAGATCTTGTTAAACTATTGTAACACACCCAACCCATCTGAGGGTGAGGGAGTGGACCTACTGTGTGTGTTGCCACAGTGGCAGTGCGTAGTGTAATCAGCCTTTCAGATGTTTATAGAGCAGGTCTTAGCTGTGGGCTGTGTAGTTAAGGGTGTTACACTGTCAGTGGAAGAGGTGGAAACGTAACAGATTAAAGCTTTTGAATGGTTGCCATGGGTGAACCTGTCTGCTGCTCCCAGTGCTGTAAAGTACTTTAAAGTATTTTTACTAAAGTACTACTTAATAGTTTTTGGAGTTTTTGTACTTTACTATTTATATTTTGGACAACTTTTACTTTACTACATTCCTAAAGAAAATAATGTACCTTTTACTCCATACATTTTCCCTGACACCCAAAAGTACTCGTTACATTTTGAATGTTTACCAGGACAGGAAAATGGTCCAATTCACGCACTTCAAGAGAACATCCCTGGTCATCCCTACTGTCTCTGATCTGGTGGACTCACTGAACACATGCTTTGTTTATAAATTATGTGTTCGAGTGTTCCCCTGGCTATTTACAGTGCCTTGCGAAAGTATTCGGCCCCCTTGAACTTTGCGACCTTTTGCCACATTTCAGGCTTCAAACATAAAGATATAAAACTGTATTTTTTTGTGAAGAATCAACAACAAGTGGGACACAATCATGAAGTGGAACGACATTTATTGGATATTTCAAACTTTTTTAACAAATCAAAAACTGAAAAATTGGGCGTGCAAAATTATTCAGCCCCTTTACTTTCAGTGCAGCAAACTCTCTCCAGAAATTCAGTGAGGATCTCTGAATGATCCAATGTTGACCTAAATGACTAATGATGATAAATACAATCCACCTGTGTGTAATCAAGTCTCCGTATAAATGCACTTGCACTGTGATAGTCTCAGAGGTCCGTTAAAAGTGCAGAGAGCATCATGAAGAACAAGGAACACACCAGGCAGGTCCGAGATACTGTTGTGAAGAAGTTTAAAGCCGGATTTGGATACAAAAAGATTTCCCAAGCTTTAAACATCCCAAGGAGCACTGTGCAAGCGATAATATTGAAATGGAAGGAGTATCAGACCACTGCAAATCTACCAAGACCTGGCCGTCCCTCTAAACTTTCAACTCATACAAGGAGAAGACTGATCAGAGATGCAGCCAAGAGGCCCATGATCACTCTGGATGAACTGCAGAGATCTACAGCTGAGGTGGGAGACTCTGTCCATAGGACAACAATCAGTCGTATATTGCACAAATCTGGCCTTTATGGAAGAGTGGCAAGAAGAAAGCCATTTCTTAAAGATATCCATAAAAAGTGTTGTTTAAAGTTTGCCAAAAGCCACCTGGGAGACACACCAAACATGTGAAAGAAGGTGCTCTGGTCAGATGAAACCAAAATTGAACTTTTTGGCAACAATGCAAAACGTTATGTTTGGCGTAAAAGCAACACAGCTGAACACACTATCCCCACTGTCAAACATGGTGGTGGCAGCATCATGGTTTGGGCCTGCTTTTCTTCAGCAGGGACAGGGAAGATGGTTAAAATTGATGGGAAGATGGATGGAGCCAAATACAGGACCATTCTGGAAGAACCTGATGGAGTCTGCAAAAGACCTGAGACTGGGATGGAGATTTGTCTTCCAACAAGACAATGATCCAAAACATAAAGCAAAATCTACAATGGAATGGTTCAAAAATAAACATATCCAGGTGTTAGAATGGCCAAGTCAAAGTCCAGACCTGAATCCAATCGAGAATCTGTGGAAAGAACTGAAAACTGCTGTTCACAAATGCTCTCCATCCAACCTCACTGAGCTCGAGCTGTTTTGCAAGGAGGAATGGGAAAAAAATTCAGTCTCTCGATGTGCAAAACTGATAGAGACATACCCCAAGCGACTTACAGCTGTAATCGCAGCAAAAGGTGGCGCTACAAAGTATTAACTATCCAATAAATGTCGTTCCACTTCATGATTGTGTCCCACTTGTTGTTGATTCTTCACAAAAAAATACAGTTTTATATCTTTATGTTTGAAGCCTGAAATGTGGCAAAAGGTCGCAAAGTTCAAGGGGGCCGAATACTTTCACAAGGCACTGTACTTGAGCTCTCTCCTGGCAGCTGAGTGTCAGGAGGTGTGATTTCTTTCTGCTCTATCTTTTCCTTTCCTGTCTTTTTCTTCTTTTCATCTGTTGTTGGAGAGAAAGAACAGCCTGTTGAATGGATTTCAGACTGTCCCTTAGACCAACTGGAGGTAGGAACAGGGTGTTAAGCCAGGGTACATAGCCGCACTGGTTCGCCTCACATATACAAAAGTAATTGTTTCAAGGAAAAGAGGATCAGGTTGTTGTTTGGTTTGGACGTTGGAAAGACTGGTTCACTTATGACGTTAAGCAATACGCTCTCATTCGGCTCTCTTCTTGATATTAGAGGCAGATAATGATGAACTTTAAATCTCAATAAGCTTTTATTTAGAATTTTATAGAGGAACATGAGTCCACATTTTTGTTGCATCTGTTTGTCGTTCTTTGTCCGCTGCTGGCTGTTGTTTTAGGAGTACTCAGTGTTCACTTCAAAACACAATCCACCACTCCCTTTCAAAGGTCAAGATAAAGTGGGCAATCTGATGGAAAATCTGGCATCCCCATGTTTTCCCCTAACAATGTTCATATCTGGTTTTACTGATGGGCCCCCTGCAGTTCTGTGTTGTGAGTGTAAAGGTGAGTGATGTTGTCTGTCTCCCTCCCCGGTAGTACCCTGTCCAGCTGTATATGATGTTGACTGTCCCCATAGAGATCTTAAAATGATTAGATATAGTGATTCTATATGTAATTCTATGGTTGTCTGTCTCCCTCTCTGCAGTACCCTGTCCAGCTGTATGCACGCGGTGGTGGCTCTGCTCTATCCCTTCTCCTGGCAGCACACCTTCATCCCCGTCCTGCCTGCCTCCATGGTGGACATCGTCTGCTGCCCCACGCCCTTCCTGGTGGGGCTCCTGTCCAGCTCTCTGCCCAAACTCAAAGACCTGCCTGTGGAAGAGGTTGGTACTTCATGTCTCTCTCTCTGGCTTTTTATCTTTGTCTCCCACTGTCTTGCTTTTCTTAGACCAGGTTTAATGTATTGGCTCTATTTCCTCCTCATTCTGCGCCTCTGATATTGTTAGCTTGAGGCTACAGATTAGAGGCTATACCACTGTCACATTCCATCTCTCCATCACGCTGGGCTGGGGAGTGGCCTTCCTGTTACTGGTCAGCAGTAAAACGCCCACAACAACCTACAGTATATTACACAGTCAATTACCCTGCTTGTTTTCATTAAACATTTACCCAATGAGGAACTTATATTCCTGGAGAGAATTGCGTAGGTATGTTGATCCTCTTGGCTGATTGGTGCAGCCATGGGACAGATTCAGAAGCATCCGGATATACAGTAACTGGGACATCTCACGAGACAGTTATCATGGTGCTCCTCCCAACCTCCCTCAGAGACCCAGGACCACCCCTGGGTCCAGGATGAAACCACACTCTCTGGATGACTGTTACAGGCTTCTTTGAAAGAATGCTGGACCTTCCAGTGATTCAGAGCATTTTTACCCTCAAACTTTTTTTTAACGTCTATTCATTCAAGCACTACATACCAGAGAGAGTTCTAAATCAGTCTCATGTTAAATTCACAGTCACACATTGAGCAATAGCATTGTGTTTTCGAAAGGTCTGCTCAAACTTGAATTCTCTCAGAGCGCTGAGTGTAATATGACCCGTTTCCTCTGTTTTGCTGCCATGGACACTGTAGGCTCCCAGTATTCAGTATTAGAATTCAAGCCATGAGCTTCCTAGTATTGAGGTGTCCGAGTCCACACACAGTGTGAGGCCTGCTATAGCTATAATTGCCTGTTCAGTGCTGTCCAGCAGTCTCGCTGTGGTCAAAGCCTAACAGGACATTGACCTGCAGCAGTTTTGTCACCAATTACAGAGGGAGGAGGGAAAGAAGACGTGTCTGTTTCTCTGCTCTCCCAGCTGGACTGTTCTGCAGCATTCTTGGAACGGAGCGCTGATTTGCCAAGGCAGAGTGGAAAGAGGGGGAAATCACCAGAATCCATCCTCGTTAAAGTAGCAACAACTCCTCCAGCCTCAACGTGCTGTAGTGTGGCTGACCCTGACCTAAAACCTCCAGTGAATGTGGCCTTGGCAGTTGGCAGCCTCAGCCCTCAGCTCTGGGGTCCTGGCCCCACTAGGGAGGGAGAGTGGGAGTTTCTGGCTCTCAATAAAATCCTGGCAGGAGAAGCCATCAGGCCTCTTAAAGTCCAGCTCTCTGCTATAACACAGTTAGTCCGAGTCAGCAGCATCTGCCCTCAGCCCATGGTGTGTGAAAAATACCATCTCACCCTGTCTGTCACACTTGACACAGGGCTTTTAATGGCCTGTCAACAGTATCTGTTGTCTGTTTACGTCTGTCTTGATGTTGCTGATCGACTCAATTAAAATTCCCCAAGTATCCTTTGCTGCTTATAAAGATCTCATTTTAACACTGGTATAACACTTCCAACTTCTGGAAGAGCTCGTCTTTCTCTTGATGGAGAGTTTGATTTATTTGTAGAGGGCATTGGTATTCACTTTAAGCCACTATATACACATGGAAGAAGCCTGGATTTGACTGAAGATTCCTAAATGTGATCGACCACCTTGATTTGGTCTTATGTAGCAAAATGTTAAATTTTTTTTTTTTATATTGGATAAAAGTAGAGCCTCTGAGGTAGAAAATGGTATATCATACACTGCAGTTTAGGAACAATGGGAAAGTAATTCTACTTTGAAAGTTGATAAACTTGTAACCCCATTTTTGAGAAATGTTTTGGTACACCTAATGGAGAGCTCCCCTTTGTCTATACCCATTCAGCATTGTGCACACCCTCTTAAGCCTTAGCCACACCCATCTCTTTAAGGATTCACATGTGAGGCCATGTGCTAAACAGAGCGACTAGTTTAGTAAACAACCAAAGATTTCATGACTAAAAGTGGTAACAGTACTAGCCTACACTAACAAAAAAACTCCAGGTAAAAATACACTTTATGTAGTCCTTGGCCTATTTCCTAACCTGACTTTGGTGCAGGTCATGTTGTTCTTCTGGTAAACACACACATGCCTAGGATACAGAAGGTGTAAACAATGCAGTGAAATGGTTACTTTCATAGTAGCAATATCAAAAACACAAAGTGTCCAGATAAAAATATTTAATAATTATTAGATGACACTTACCCGACACACTTGTCTAAATTGATGGGTCATGTGAAGGAAATGCCTTAGCCTCCCCCCATCCTCGTCTAGCTTAGTGGATGGGTCACTATTGTCTAGAAATACAATAGATGGACGGAATCACCCCCAGACACACCTGGCTAACTTGATGGGTCATGTAATCATCTGGTGAAGTGGAGTCTTTTCTTTAGACATGTAGCTAGCTAGCTAAACAATGAACCGGAAAAATCCCAACTCATACTACTACCAATACAAACATTGTCATAGCTGTAGTATGAATCTGCAGGTAGCTAAAGTTAACCAACTTGGTTCAATGTTAGCTAGCTAACATTAGGCTATAACTAGTAACGCAAATGGGTTTGTGATTCAAATAATATTACGACACATATCATACATGTAACGTTAGATAGCGAACCAGCAAGCTAACGCTCGCTAGCTAGTGAACAGTATGCTTTAACTTGCAATGAAACAACATTCTGACAATTTGAAATGTATAATATATGAAAATGTAGCTAGACTCTTACCTGTATACATGGATGAATGCTTCATGGCAGACTGGAACCATTTAACACTGTTTTGTTTGTAGGCCAGTATTGTGTCAAGTCACTCCGGTTCACACTGACCGTGGCCTGTGCAGAAAGTAGCCCGTCACTTTTTCCAACTGATCTGTTGATAACGCCTGCTAAATTTAGGGCATCAATGTAGTTGAGAAAAGTTTGAAAACTTTTGCAGTTCTCAATGGCTAACCTTATATCTTTCAAAAACGATGCGGTAGAAAGGACTATCAACACATAATGAACAGCTCAAGTTATAGACAGAAGCATGCTACACGTCAGACCAAACCAAACTCATCTCTCGGCATATCCAGCCCATCAATTATCTCAGCCAATCATGGCTAGCAGGATGGTTCCTGTCTTTTTCCATGGCTAAACCAACTCGGCTCATCATTTAACAACTGTATTCATATTTACAGATGGAATACAAGTTTGTTATTAAGGCACATGAAAGTTCACATGTTCCAAAGGCATTTCTGCCAAAAATCGCATTTTGATAAACAATGAATGTTTATGTTCAAATGCCTCTCCTGTCAAGAAGTGACGTGCGACATACGCCTAGTTTCCTGAAATTAGTCACAAATATGTGACTTGTTTGTTTCCTTTGCAGGCTTTGATGGTGGACTTGGGAACTGACCGCTTTCTCAGACAGGTTGGTCTCAATTCTCCAGTACCTCACCGTAATCAAAGACCAGAATGTTTATTGTAAAATAATATGGACTGATATTTTGATATTCTTGTTTATTGTCACTAATTAAATTGTTATGCGTGTGAATAGATGGATGATGAGGCCTCGCTGTTGCCACGGAAACTCCAGTCTGCTCTTGAGCTAGCTCTGGAGCAGAGGAATGACATCATCAATCAGGACTCTGACAGCGAGTCAGACGAAGGTGAACGAGGGACACATCGTCACTCTCTACTAAACCAGATGTTACGAGTGTAAATTAGGACAACAGAGCACTGGCCATGTTTCAACCCTGTGAACAAGAACATGGACAGCACATGTCTGGGAGCAATACACTGTCTGTGGAGTGTTGAGAACTCCTGGAATGGGTGCTTCACCTCACTGAATTGAAGGTTACTGGGGTTCAGAATGTAGTGTTTGTTTAATGTTACGTATGAATACACAATATCAGTTAAACATCAACTCTAAATAACTCTTGTCATTCCAACAAATGTTATAGGCTCTACTTGATTCTCAAGCACAAAAAGAGTTCCACTGTAGTTTGTTGCTTCTTTCTAGATGTATTGAACATGTATGAAGTGTGTTTCAGTTTCAGCATAATACTAACCTATCCTATTTCGTCTGTTTCTGTAGAGTGTAACTCCTTGAACAGCCTGGTGTCAGAGGCCTTCATCCGTTTCTTTCTGGAAACCATTGGCCACTACTCCCTGTTCCTCACCCAGAGCGAGCGAGGAGAACGCATTTTCCAGCGCGAGGCCTTCCGCAAGTCTGTGGCCTCCAAGAGCATCCGTCGCTTCCTGGGGGTCTTCATGGAGTCCCAAATGTTTGCTGGGTTCATCCAAGACC
Organism: Oncorhynchus mykiss; assembly: GCF_057628025.1. Classification (NCBI taxonomy): domain Eukaryota; kingdom Metazoa; phylum Chordata; class Actinopteri; order Salmoniformes; family Salmonidae; genus Oncorhynchus; species Oncorhynchus mykiss. The sequence goes on along the minus strand of NC_143047.1, from coordinate 25,459,793 downwards.
GGGAGCTGCGGAAATGCCGGGCCAAAGGTAGAGCAAACCTATAATGACACTGTCAGTCCACCCAAAACAAGTCTGTAATGGTATGGTCCTGTCTACTTGTTAAGAGATAATAACGTTAAGTGTGTCCTGTCCTCCTAAAATTGATTCATTGTAGTTCCTCATAACACAAATAATATGTCAACTGTAATGATTGGTAGAAATCCTCTTTAGAGGTAGGCCCTGTCACCCCTCACTTTTCCGCCAAAGTAGTCCAAAATCCCTAAAGGGATCTTCTCAAACCTGTGTTGGTACTGCCCTCTCGTTGACAACGGTTCTAGCTGGGTATTCAGTGCCATCTCCTGGCCACATAGTGAAGGGTATTTCCCCCCATACCAAAACATGCTTTCTCTGATATACTGCACTGTAACATTACCCCACAATAGAGTGCCTTGCAGAAGTATTCATCCCCCTTGGTGTTTTTACTATTTTGTGGCATTACAACCTGTATTTAAATAGATTTTATTTGGATTTCATGTAACGGACATACACAAAATAGTCCAAATTGGTGAAGTGAAATGAAAAGAATAACTTAAAAAATAAAAATCATTAAAAGTGATGTGTGCATATGTATTCACCCCCTTTGCTATGAAGCCCCTAAATAAGATCTGGTGTAACCAATTACCTTCAGAAGTCACATAATTAGTTACATAAAGTCCACCTGTGTGCAATCTAAGTGTCACATGATCTGAGTATATACACCTGTTCTGAAAAGCTCCAGAGTCAGCAGCACCATGAAGACCAAGGAGCGCTCCAAACAGGTCAGGGATAAAGTTGTGGAGAAGTACAGATCAGGGTTGGGTTATATATTTTTTTTATCAGAAACTTTGAATATCCCACTGAGCACCATTAAATCCATTATTACAAAATGTAATATGGCACCACAACAAACCTGCCAAGAGATGGCAGCCCACCAAAACTCATGGACCAGGCAAGGAGGGTATTAATCAGTGAGGCAACAGAGACCAATGCTAACCCTGAAGGAGCTGCAAAGCTCCACAGCGGAGATTGGAGTATCTGTCCATAGGACCACTTTAAGCTGTACACTCCACAGAGCTGGGCTTTATGGAAGAGTGGCCAGAAAAAAAGCCTTTGCTTAAAGAAAAAAAACAAACACATTTGATGTTTGCCAAAAGGCATCTGAGACTCCCCAAACATATGGAAGAAGGTACTCTGGTCAGATGAGACTAAAATGTAGCTTTTTTGCCATCATGGAAAACACTATGTCTGGGGAAAGCCCAACACCAAGTATTTGGTTCTAAATTAAGTATCAAAAGTATAAATCATTTGAAATTCATTCTATTAAGCATTTTCTTATTTTTAAAATGTGTGGCTAGCCCTGGGCACACTCCAACACTCAGACATCATTTACAAAAGATTAATTTGTGTTTAGTGAGTCTGCCAGATCAGAGGCAGAAAGGATGACCATGTGTTGTCTTGATAAGTGTGTGAATGTGTTCCTGTCCTGCTGCTACGCAGTCAAAATGTAAGAAGTACTTATGGATGTCAGGTAAAATGTGTGGAGTAAAAAGTACATTTTCTTTAGGAATGTAGTAAAGTACAAATACCCCAAAAAACAACTTAAGTAGTACTGTAAAGTATTTTTACTTAAGTACTTTACACCACTGGTAATTACCTCATGTTATTCTGCCATTTTGTTGTGTTTCTGTCAGGACTCTTTGAGCAGAGGGTGGAGCAGTACCTGGAAGAGCTACCAGACACAGAGCAGAGTGGAGTGAACAAGTTCCTCAAAGGGCTAGGTGAGTTCTCAAATAAAATAGAATCTGCACTTAAAACAAATATCTCCCCTCAACAGACCTTACCTGTCCACTTTACCGCTGGGACAAATTTGTAACCTGACTTAAAATGTAGGATGACACACAGTTGTTCTAAAAGAAGCCTATTCACATTTGGCCATGATGTAGTAATGAGCACCATGTTGTCCAGGGTTCCCCAACTGGTGGAATTTGTAAGATGTTTTATTGTTGGACATAAAAGACTGTAAAAACACCAGCAAATCGGTTACAAGTGATTTTTATTTTGGAAATCTGTTCCAAAGGATTCCCATGCATTAGAAAGAGATGTGATTGTATACAAATGTAAGCAATGTTCAAAATGATTATGTTTTAGTCAAATATTATGTTTGGGATTTTTGCAGTCTACAAATGATTTGTAATTATGTTCCGGCCACCTAACCATCCGCTCAAGAAAAAATCAGTCGCAGCTGATTGTAGTTGATGATCCCTGATGTAGTCCAAAACCACGATTCCATCTGAGGCACTACATCATTTCCTTGACAATCACAGAGATCTCATTCACAGTAAACGCTGCAGATGTCAGCTCAATTGGAACATTTCACTGAAGTGTGTTAAAGGTTTACATGACGTGAACAGTTCTTACTTGCATTTTGTTTGTGTCTTTTAGGAAGTAAAATGAAGTTTCTTCACAAAAAGAACTGAGGAAACCTGCTACTTAATAACCAAATACCGGAGCATGAAAGCTTGTTCTACTGCAAACAGAAGATCTGATACACCCAAAACCCTGTATTTTATTGACTTGTTCACTTGTTTGTCTATCAGAAACATCAATGAAATGTCAAAATGTTGTACATATTTCACTGTAAACTGGCTGTGATACCCTCCAATGTAGCTTGATTGTTAGGTGTCTGGTACCTTTTGTGAGGTTAGTTACAGTAGGACGGTACAGAGTGAATGTGCCTTTGTTTCTGATTAACCACTGACATTAAAGCATGCTTGAGAAGAACATGATCAGACTGAGTGAGTGAATGCAAGCTGATGTATGGTGGCTGTACAGTTACTATGTTTTGTAGTTTAGATCATCGTTGTCCTGTCTTTTTGCTGAATGAGAGCTGTAAATTCCACACCTGGTTGGGAGGATTTGTACATGCATTAACACATGAAGAAAATGATTGTAAATGTTTAAAACATGGATTGCTTTGTAAAATTCAGTAATTAAACAGACTTCAAATGATTGGATTCCTAACTTTTTTATGTGTTTACTGTTCAGAGGAAACAGAACTTCATCAGCAATTACAGGAAGTGCAGTCGGTGAACAAGGTCATTGTTCCTCTTTAGGTGGAACCCAAGTGGCTCTGTACAGACGGAGGTTGGATCACACATTTTAAAGAAGTCAAACACTCAAAACAGATTTAAGTAAGCTTCCAAGTCAGCAGAGCTGATAAAAGCATGGCAGTGACAGCCACTGGAGTGATGTGTGAGGACATAATTAGGTTATTGGCAGCATGTGGTAGCTATGTGTGCCTTTTGGGATTCTACCCCACCAACTACAGTTGGGTGCTGTGGGGGACTTGTCATTGAGTTGTCAGACATGACGTCTAGTGATTTTATATGTTTTGGCAAGGAATGGAACAACAATCTGGAACTGAATAATGTGAGTAACTTGTCAATTTCGGGTGCCTATAAATGCATTTGTGGGTCATGAGTATATTAGTCAATACTAGCCCAGAACATGTGTACAGAGATGAAACTGTCACTGAGTGTGTATTTGGGTAATTGACCAGTGTACAGGAAGGCCATTCAGTGAATAAGATCATGTTTATGTTCTAGCTCTATCTGTCGAAGACAACTGAGGAACAGAGGGTGTCAGGATGAGACAATAGTCTCAGGACTAACAGGTTAGGTATACAGTGCATACAGAAAGTATTCAGACCCCTTGAGTTTTTCCACACTTTGTTATGTTAAAGCCTTCTAAAATGTGTCAAATTATTTCATCAATCTACACACAATACCCCATATGACAAAGCAAAAAAAAGTTTTAGACATTTTTGAAAATGTATTAATAAAAATACAGAAATGTAGCCTTATTTACATAAGTATTCAGACCCTTTGCCATGAGACTTCAAATTGAGCCTCAGGTGCATCTTGTTTCCATTGATCATCCTTGATGTTTCTACAACTTTATTGGAGTCCACTTGTGGTACATTCATTGGACATGATTTAGAAAGGCACACACCTGTCTATGTAAGGTCCCAAAGTTGACAGTGCATGTCAGAGCAAAATTAATCCATGAGGCTGAAGGAATTGTCCGTAGAGCTCCGAGACAGGATTGTCTTGAGGCACAGATCTGGGGAAGGGTACCAAAACATTTTTGCAGGTTTGAAGGTACCCAAGAACACAGTGGCCTCCATCACTCTTAAATATAAGTTGTTTGGAACCACCAAGACTCTTCCTAGAGCTGGCCGCATGGCCAAACTGAGCAATCGGGGAAAAGGGACTTTGTCCTCGTCTTGTTCCATGTATATATCTTTTTATATATTTTTTATTTGCATGTCTTTTTATATTTTTCTAAACCTCAACTTCAGAATACACTCCTGCAACCCGCCTTGCCCAATGTCGTGTGGATCTGCTTTTTTCTGAAGTATATTTCTTTACTTTTGAACCGGAACCCCAACAGGAGCTACTAGCTAGTAGTCAGCTAACCACTGCTAGCGGCCATCAGCTAATCAGCTAACATTTTAGCTCGGAAAACTCTCGCCAGTTTGCACGATGCGATTCAAACCAGAGCATACTTGACTTATTTTCGCTCCATATCCCCGGATTCCTACCGCAAGCTCTGAACCTTTTCACCTGGATCATCGCAGCTAGCTAGCTGCAATCCGAATGGCTACTCCTGGCTAATGTCTCTGTCCCGAATCAAGCACCATGCTTGCCATGCTGGAGCTAGCCCATGCTAGGCCCATCTCCCTCTCATACTTATTTAGCCAATTAGCCTGGACCCCTCTTACTACACGGAGCCCTGCTTATCCATCACGACTGGACTACCGACGTAATCTTTCAGAGTTTTTTTTTTTCAACAGGCCCCTCCGTCGCGACGTCCCCTGAATGCCCATCTGCTAGTCTGCTAACCGCAGCCAACTAGCTGTCTAGAGCATATTGGACTGTTAGCTGAAGAGATCCATCGGTCAATTTATTGGGCCACTATACCTATTTTGTCAATTGGACTGGACCCCTTTACTACACGGAACCCTACTGATCCATCACTACTGGTCTGCCGACGTAACCGCACGAGGAGGCTCAATACGAGGAGGCTATAACAGAATTCTTCCGTCGCGATGTCCCTCTAAGGCCCTTCTGCTAGCTTGCTATCCCCGGCCCGCTAACTGTCTGAATCTCCGTGTCTCTAGCAAGCCTAACTACTCACTGGATCCCTATGATCACTCGGCTACACATGCCTCTCCCTAATGTCAATATGCCTTGTCCATTGCTGTTCTGGTTAGTGATTATTGTCTTATTTCACTGTAGAGCCTCTAGCCCTGCTCAATATGCCTTAGCTAATCATTTAGGTCTACCTCACATATGCGGTGACATCACCTGGTTTAAATGATGCTTCTAGAGAAAATATCTCTCTCATCACTCAATGCCTAGGTTTACCTCCACTGTATTCACATCCAACCATACCTTTGTCTGTACTTTATGCCTTGAGTCCATTCTATCGCGCCCAGAAACCTGCTCCTTTTACTCTCTGTTCCGGACGTACTAGACGACCAGTTCTTGTAGCCTTTAGCCGTACCCTTATCCTACTCCTCCTCTGTTCCTCTGGTGATGTAGAGGTTAATCCAGGCCCTGCAGTGCCTAGCTCCACTTCTATTCCCCAGGTGCTCTCATTTGTTGACTTCAATAACCATAAAAGCCTTGATTTCATGCATGTTAACATTAGAAGCCTCCTCCCTAAGTTCATTTTATTCACTGCTTTAGCACACTCTGCCAACCCGGATGTCCTAGCCGTGTCTGAATCCTGGCTTAGCAAGACCACCAAAAACCCTGAAATTTCCATCCCTAACTATAACATTTCCGACAAGATAACACTGCCAAAGGGGGCGGAGTTGCAATCTACTACAGAGATAGCCTGCAGAGTTCTGTCTTACTATCCACAATTCGAGCTTCTACATTTAAAAATCCACCTTTCCAGAAACAAGTCTCTCACCGTTGCCGCTTGCTATAGACCATCCTCTGCCCCCAGCTGTGCCCTGGACACCATATGTGAATTGATTGCCCCCCATCTATCTTCAGAGCTCGTGCTGCTAGGTGGCCTAAACTGGGACATGCTTAACACCCCGGCCATCCTACAATCTAAATTTGATGCCCTCAATCTCTCACAAATTATCAATGAACCTACCAGGTACAACCCCCAAATCTGTAAACACGGGCACCCTCATATATATCCTCCTAACCAACTTGCTCTCCAAATACATCTCTGCTGTCTTCAACCAAGATCTCAGTGATCACTGCCTCATTGCCTGCATCTGTAATGGGTCTGCGGTCAAATGACCACCCCCATCCCTGTCAAACGCTCCCTTAAACACTTCAGCGAGCAGGATATTGACCTCATCCCATCAATAGAGGATGCCTGGTCGTTCTTTAAAAGTGCCTTCCTCACCATCTTAAATAAGCATGCCCCATTCAAAAAAATGTAGAACCAGGAACAGATATAGCCCTTGGTTCACTCCAGACCTGACTGCCCTTGACCAGCATAAAAACATCCTGTGGGGTACTGCATTAGCATCGAATAGCCCCCGTGATATGCAACTTTTCAGGGAAGTTAGGAACCAATATACACAGCCAGTTAGGAAAGCTAAGGATAGCTTTTTCAAACAGAAATTTGCATCCTGTAGCACAAACTCAAAAAAGTTCTGGGACACTGTAAAGTCCATGGAGAATAAGAGCACCTCCTCCCAGCTGCCCACGGCACTGAGGCTAGGAAACACTGTCACCACCGATAAATACACTATAATTGAGAATATCAATAAGCATTTTTCTACGGCTGGCCATGCTTTCCACCTGGCTACCCCTACCCAGGTCAACAGCCCTGCACCCCCACAGCAACTCACCCAAGCCTCCCCCATTTCTCCTTCACCCATATCCAGATAGTTGATGTTCTGAAAGAGCTTCAAAATCTGGACCCCTACAAATCAGCCAGGCTAGACAATCTGGACCCTCTCTTTCTAAAATGTTCTGCCGAAATGGTTGCAAACCCTATTACTAGCCTGTTCACCCTCTCTTTCGTATCGTGTGAGATTCCCAAAGATTGGAAGCTGCCACTGTCATCCTCCTCTTCAAAGGGGGAGACACTCTAGACCCAAACTGCTACAGACCTATCTCTATCCTACCCTGCCTTTCTAAGGTCTTTGAAAGCCAAGTTAACAAACAGATTACCGACCATTTTGAATCCCACCGTACCTCCGAACCTCTGGCAATCTCTATGGGGGTGCCACAGGGTTCAATTCTCGGGCCGACTCTCTTCTCTGTATACATCAATGATGTCGATCTTGCTGCTGGTGATTCTCTGATCCACCTCTACGCAGACGACACCATTCTGTATATTTCTGGCCCTTCTTTGGACACTGTGTTAACTAACCTCCAGACGAGCTTCAATGCCATACAACTCTCCTTTCGTGGCCTCCAATTGCTCTTAAATGCAAGTAAAACTAAATGCATGCTCTTCAACCGATCTGCCCGCCCGTCCAGCATCACTACTCTGGACGGTTCTGACTTAGAATATGTGGACAACTACATATACCTAGGTGTCTGGTTAGACTGTAAACTCTCCTTCCAGACTCACATTAAGCATCTCCAATCCAAAATTAAATCTAGAATTGGCTTCCTATTTCGCAACAAAGCGTCCTTCACTCATGCTGCCAAACATACCCTCATAAAACTGACCATCTTACCGACCCTCGATTTCAGTGATGTCTTTTACAAAATAGCCTCCACTCTCTACTCAACAAACTAGATGCAGTCTATCACAGTGCCATCCGTTTTGTCACCAAAGCCACGTATACTACCCACCACTGCGACCTGTACGCTCTCGTTGGCTGGCCCTCGCTTCATACTTGTCGCCAAACCCACTGGCCCCTGGTCATCTACAAGTCTTTTCTAGGTAAATCTCAGCTCACTGGTCACCATAGCAGCACCCTCCCTTAGCACTCGCTCCAGCAGGTATATTTCACTGGTCACCCCCAAAGCCAATTCCTCCATTGGCTGCCTTTCCTTCCAGTTCTCTGCTGCCAAATACTGGAACGAACTGCAAAAATCACTGAAGCTGGAGACTCCTATCTCCCTCACTAACTTTAACCACCAGCTGTCAGAGCAGCTCAAAGATCACTGCACCTGTACATAGCCATCTGTAAATTGCCCATACAACTACCTCATCCCCGTACTGTATTTATTTATCTTGCTCCTTTGCACCCCAGTATCTCAACTTGGACATTCATATTTTGCACATCTATCACTCCAGTGTAATTGCTGTATTGTAATTATTTCTGCACTATGGCCTATTTATTGCCTTACCTCCCTTATCCTACCGCCTTTGCACACACTGTATATAGACCTTTTTTACTGTATTATTGACTATGTTTTGTTTATTCCATGTGCTGTGTTGTTGTATGTGTCGAACTGCTTTGCTTTATCTTGGCCAGGTCGCAGCTGTGAATGAGAACTTGTTATCAACTAGCCTACCTGGTTAAATAAAGGTGAAATAAAATGTTAAAAAAACTAAATATCCTTGATGACAACCTGCTCCAGAGCGCTCAGGACCTCAGAATGGGGCGAAGGTTCACACAATGACTCTATGCACACAGCCAAGACAATGCAGGAGTGGCGTCAGGACAAGTTTCTGAATGGCCTTGAGTGGCCCAGCCAGAGCCCGAACTTGAACCCAATTGATCATCTCTGGAGAGACCTGAAAATAGCTGTGCAGTGACGCTCCCCATCCAACCTAACAGAGCTTGAGAGGATCTGCAGAGAAGACTGCAACAAACTTGCCAAGCTTGTAGCGTCAAACCCAAGAAGACTCAAGGCTTTAATTGCTGCCAAAGGTGCTTCAACAACGTACTGAGTAAAGGGTCTGAATACTTTTTATATTTAATACATTTGCAAAAAATTCTAAAAAACTGTTTTTGTTTTTTCATTATGTGGTATTGTGTGAATATTTATCAGTTCCACTGTTGTGGAACAGTGTATGAGGATGCAGTTTGATGTGAGATTTCAGATGGGAAGTACCGTTTTTCCCGAAGAAATACAAATACGCATGTAAGTCTCACGATCAAACACGAGACTTTGTAACTCCAAAATATTTGAGCTGGACAAAACAGCGACATCCAATGGATGGAGAGGGAACAGCCAGCCCTATATGGTGATGATCAGGTTAAGGTAAAAACCTCAAGCTTTGGTCATACTTGACTTGTGACAGCCCTTCGCTATCGTAGGGTAGGCCTAGGTGAGTATATTCTGTATCGCAGTGAATATACCAGTAGCCTACAGTCCAAATCAAATTCGTAAACATGGTCATAATAATAATGTAGCCTGTCCTAGTACACTACGTGCGCACTGACACTGAAAGCAATTGTCATCACATAACGGTAGTTGATATTGTCTGACTGAACCTTGCGGACGTACTGCCAAAGCGAAAGTTATTGCGTTTGAGGTATGTTATGAGCAACTATTGTGTTTTGTATCAAAAACGATATTCTAATGCATGATCTATTGGACAGCAATACATGCGTAAATAATCGAATGGATTTAGGTGCGGCTCTGTTGACTATTGAGTAGCTCAAATTATGCGCATCCTCTGATACTGTATGTGAGCCAAGATTTCAGCAATGTCATATAAACAACAAATCGATACCAGTTAGGTTACCATTATATTTTGATTACAGCAGGGAATGCGTCAATATAATTAGACTAGATTCTGTTACGTAATCTATCTGTCTAATTTGAAAGTCAATCATTCACCTGCTCCTTGTCTATCATGATGAAAATCAGATATTTGCACATAGCCTACTGGAATGATAGCTCAGCCATGTATCATAACTTGTTTTACTTTTAACAACTTGATATTTTACAAAAAATGGTTGAAACAACAGCAACCACGTTTGCGTTCATTGTTCAGGCTCAATACACAATTGATACACATGATGACAATGGTAGGTTATCAGTGAGTGACATTGACCCCAGTTAAGTGTTAGTGTGGCCAATCTGTATAAAATAGGGCAATAATACAATAATTTCCCCACACATTGATTCCATATTGGGAGGTTTAAAAGATAATTATGCAGTAATTGCATATCCACATATTATAGCTCTTATTACCAGCAGAAACATGAACAAGCTGGGAAGTGTGTAGTCCCCCGAGCATACAGGGCCTCCCGAGTGGCACAGCGGTCTAAGGTACTGCATCGCAGTGCAAGAGGCGTCACTACAGATCCGCGTTTGATCCCGGGCTGTATTACAACCGTCCGTGATCGGGTGTCCCATAAGGCGGCGCAGAACTGGCCCAGCGTCGTCCGGGTTAGGTGAGAGTTTGGCCGGGGGGGGGGGGGGCTTTATAAGTAGGTCATCATTGTGAATAAGAATTTGTTCTTAACTGACTTGCCTAGTTAAATAAGAAAATATAATAATAATTCCAGGGAGGTGTTAGTGAAACACAGGGAGGTGTTGCACTGCTATAAAGCTGTAATTGACAGACAGCCAGGGAGTGGTGCTCACATTCCTTCTCACAGGAAACGCATAGCAGCTCTCAGAGAGCCCCTCAGCACTCATCATCACTCAATAGAAAGACCTAATACATGGATGGTGCATCAGGATTAGGGGTCATAATGTAAAGAAAAGCAGCCTAAACACATTCAGATACATACAGTGCCTTTAGAAAGTATATACACTCCTTGACTTTCTCCTAATTGTTTTGTGTTACAGCCTGAATTGAACATGTATTACATTTAGATTTTTTGGTCAGTAGCCTACACACAATACCCTATAATGTCAAAGTGGAATTATGGTTTTCATTTTTTTTTTTTTACAAACACCATAGACCTACATATACCTAGACATACCAAAACCCCATAGAATTACAAAAACTACTAGACAATACAAAAACACACATACCACCCTCGTCACACCCTGACCCAACCAAAATCATAAAGAAAACAAAGATAACTAAGGTCAGGGCGTGACATGAATTTCAAACACAGATTCAACCACAAAGACCAGGGAGGTTTTCCAATGCCTCGCAAAGAAGGGGACCTATTGGTAGATGGGTAAAAAAAACTGAACAGACATTAAATATCCCTTTGAGCATGGTGAAATTATTAATTACACTTTGGATAGTGTATCAATACTCCTAGTCACTGCAAAAATACAGGTGTCCTTCCTAACTCAGTTGCTGGAGAGGAAGGAAACTGCTCAGGGATTTCACCATGAAGTCAATGGTGACTTTGAAAAACAGTTACAGAGTTTATGGCTATAATAAGAGAAAACTGAGGATGGATCAACAACATTGATTCAGGACATGAAGTTAATTGCATTCCCAAATGTTTTGCAGTATTACTTTAGTGCCTTGTTGCAAACAGGATGCATGTTCTTGAATATTATTATTCTGTAAAGGCTTCCTTCTTTTCACTCTAATGTAGGTTAGTATTGTGGAGTAACTGCAAATTGTTATGTTTGGGGAAAGTCCAATGCAACACATTACTGAGGACCACTGTCCATATTTCTAGCATAGTGTTGGCTGCATCATGTTATGGGTATGCTTGTAATGTTGAGGACTGGGGTTACAAAATAAATAGAACAGAGCTAAGCACAGGCAAAATTCTAGCGGAAAACCTGGTTGTCTGCTTTCCACCAGACACTGGGAGATTAATTCACCTTTCAGCAGGACAATAACCTAAAACATAAGGCCAAATCTACACTGTTGCTTACCAAGAAGACAGTGAATGTTCTTAAGTGGCCAAGTTACAGTTTTGACTGAAATCTACTTGAAAGTCTTGGCAAGACCTGAAAATGGTTGTCTAGCAATGATCAACAACCCATTTGACAGAGCTTGAAGAATTTTTAAAAGAATAAAGGGAAAATATTGCCCAATCCAGTTGTGGAAAGCTCTTAAAGACTCACCCAGAAAGCCTCACTGCTGTAATCACTGCTAAAGGTGCTTCTACAAGGTATTGACTCAGGGGTGTGAATACTTATGTTAATTAGAAATATTTCTGTATTTAATTTTCAATACATTTGCAAAAAATTCTAAAAACATGTTTTCACTTTGTCATTGTGGGGTATTGTGTGTAGATGGATGAGAGAAAAACAATCAATTCAATCCATTTTGAATTCAGACAGTAACACAACAAAATGTGGAATAAGTCAAGGGGTAGGAATTCTCTCTGAAGGCACTGTTTCACTGTGTACATGGATTCACTGTGCCTGATTTTGAACAGAGGACCGCAAGAGTACCTTCAGTGAGGAGAGTGCTCAAATGATTTAAATTATGCATATCTTTTATGATTTTTTTATATGCTATTATCATTAATTCAATACGGATACATCTGTACCCCAAGGCAGATTCCAAGGAAGAGTATTGAACACATGTTTCTCCTGTAGGCCATATAATGAGTTATGGACTTAAAATGGGTTACTGTGAACTTGACAGTAGCGTACAGGCAGCTCGGTGGCAAGTAAAGTTCTGTATTTCATATTACAGTATTATTTATACTGTAATATAAATACGGTATCAAAGCAAGTGCTGTGTAATGACACACAGTACAATACCGCTCTAATGTACTGTAAAAAAGTAAATGCTACCGTAATCGGAAAATAATGAATGGATGAATGAAATCAATATAGGGAGTGGTTTGTATTTCACAGTATTATACAGTAATTACAAGGGATTGGTGCAAACAGGTTGGCTGCTAGGTAAAGTGTTTACACATTACAGTATATTCATGAATATTTTGTGTTTTATATCACTTGCACTTCTAGAGGCCTTAACAAAGGCTTCCAAACTGGCAGCGACTACAGGGCCAAACAGACCAAAAGGACATGGCAAAATGCTCAACTATTTAAGGTTTTAGACTTGCTGCCACTCCAATCTGTCCCATATGCAAATTGATGGGGCAAATTAGTACAGCCTTCTCACTCACGGGTGCAACCAATATAGCCTATGACAAGGCATGCCTAAAAATACACTATATGACCAAAAGTATGTGGACAGAGGGGGAACAATAATAATTTGATGAAAGCATTTAACTGATGCGAATTCAGAATTTGGATATTAGTGAGGATGATACTGTATTAATATCTTAGTGTTCATATGAGAGCCTATTGTTACTAGATAACGAGAAGGTATTCATCTACAGTTATACGTACCGCAGCAGGTTGGTGGCGCCTTAATTGGGGTGGAGGGGCTCATGGAATGGTATCAAACACATGGTTTCCATGTGTCTGATGCCATTACATTCACTCCGTTCCAGCCATTATAATGAGCCGTCCTCCCCTCCTCAGCCTCCACTGATATATACACTACATGAGCAAAAGTATGTGGACACCTGCTCGTCGAACATCTCATCCCAAAATCATGGGCATTAATATGGAGTTGGTCCCCCCTTTTCTGCTAGAACAGCTTCCACTCTTCTGGGAAGGCTTTCCACTAGATGTTGGAACATTGCTGCGGGGACTTGCTTCCATTCAGCCACAAGAGCATTAGTGAGGTCGGGCATTGAAAGGTGTTCGATGGGTTGAGGTCAGGGCTCTGTGCAGGCCAGCTAGTCAAGTTCTTCCACACCGATCTCGACAAACCTTTTCTGTATGGACCTCACTTTGTGCTTGGGGGCATGGTCATGCTTTAACAAGAAAGGGCCTTCCCCAAACTGTTGCCACAAAGTTGGAAGCACAGAATCGTCTAGAATGTCATTGTATGATGTAGCATTAAGATTTCCTTTCACTGGAACTAAGGGGCCCGAATCATGAAAAACAGCCCCAGACCATTATTCCTCCTCCAACCAAACTTTACAGTTGGCACTATGCATTCAGCCAGGTAGCATTCGCCTGGCATCCGCTAAACCCGCACTGCCAGGTGGTGAAGCGTGATTCATCACTTAAGAGAATGTGTTTCCGCTGCTCCAAAGTCCAATGGCAGCAAGCTTTACCCCACTCCAGTTGGCATTGCACATGGTGATCTTAGGTGTGCGGCTGCTCGGCCATTGAAACCCATTTCATGAAGCTCCCTACGGACAGTTATTGTGTTGACATTGCTTCCAGGACAGATGCTCTGCGCGCTTCAGCATCAGCTGTCCCATTCTGTGAGCTTGTGTGGCCTATCACTTCGTGGCTGTGCCATTGTTGCTCCTAGACATTTCCAATTCACAAAAACAGCACTTACAGTTGAGCTCTAGCAGAGCAGAAATTAGACGAACTGACTTGTTGAAAAGGTGGCATTCTATGACGGTGCCACGTTAAAAGTCACTGAGCTCTTCAGTACGGCCATTGTACTGTCAATATTTGGCTATGGAGATTGCATGGCTGTGTGCTCGATTGTATACACCTCACAGCAACTGGTGTGGTTGAAATAGCCAAATCCACTAATTTGAAGGGGTGTTCACATACTTTTGTATATATAGTGTATGTTAATGAGCCAGAAACAACAATACCATTCACCCACTAGTGGTCAAAAGGTTTTTTGTGCTCCAAAGATATGGTACTGTATTCTGTGGGGTGGAATTACAGTACCATTAGAAATACAGCAGATCTTTCCCCGCCCACAATATTTTCCACAATGCACCATAATTTACAGTATGCTGCAGTAATACGTTTCAGAGTATTGATAATACCCAAAATGACCTTATAATTTACAGTTTACCATTACAGTGTACAGTACAGGAAGTGGTTGAGGGGTTTGGGCAGAGAAGTCATGAATATTTACAGTCGCTATGTAGATAATTGTCTGATCAGGGAAGTGACATTGGAGTGGTTATTCACTTGGATCCCATCACCTCAGTGTTAATGGATGTTACATAGGTGTGCTTTCAGGGGAGACATCACCAGTGAAGTTTCTATTATTGTGACATCTCTAGAGATGTCATGCTTTCAGGCTGCCTTTTATCCAGTACCAACCTCACTTAGCAGGGCAGGAGAGCTGTCCCTCACAGAGAGGTATAGTGCTAACACCTTTCTGGTTTAAAAGCAAAATGGGGAGTATGAAATGGGAGGAGGGGGGTTTAAAAAGCAGGAGAGCTGAGTGAACAAGAGGCGGGGTCCGCTAGGTTTGACTAATTGTGTTTTAAAGTGGGTCTTTGAGCACACAATGGGGAATGGGCTGGTTTTTAGCTCCCCTGTGAAGCACCAGAGGATGAGAAAGTTGTCAGATTTGTAGGTCAGACTGCAGGGGTTGGTGTTAGGTAGACTCGGAGCAGCAGAAATGATGGTGTTTTGATCGTGATTTCACATAGAGAGGGTGTCTTACTACTCTTTCCCACAACTCTGTCTACATTACAGCAATGGGAGGAGTCATATCCCCCTTCTAATAGTGTCACTATTTGCTGATACATTTTAAGACAGTTACAACATGATCCTCCTCTCCAGTACTGTATATGGATTGTCTTTCCAGCCATGAAGTTAGTTTTGTTTCCTTGCAGTGTGCCATTCCTTCTCTTCTGCAATACTGTGATAAAGATCTTAATTGATTTCATCATTTTAGAGAGAATAGCAGGAGTGTTTCCTACTCCCATCTGGTGCTCATCAGAGCCTGACCCGGTTATGGTGTGCTACGTGAGCATGTGTGGCTCCAGAGGGACCTGTCCCTTCCTTGTGCTGATACAGGGATGTAGAAGGAGGTCACCAGCAGCCCACCACAACCCAGCCCACCACAGCCCAGCTCACTACAGCCCATCCCATCCCATCCCAGCCTGCTCCACTCCTGTTTGCAGTGCTTACAATTCCCTCCAACATTGTAGGTCATTCGGCCTCTCCTTCCATTTTGGGAAGGGCTTCCGGGGATATTTCGCCCTAGAAAAAAAATAATTATCGCATCTCCCTAATTCCCAATTATTATGCACAGGCTTATTTAAGAAAAAGGATTATATGTTTTGTGTGTTAGAGGATGGATTTGAATTTGACACTCCTCTACTTCTGTTCTGTGAGGAGTCCTACAGACAGATGAACCAGGCGAAGAGAGGAGAGGAGAGCTCAGCACGCAGGCTGTCATGTAAGCCATATTCTCTGGGGCCACCTCTTGGTGCACGTTGCTTCCTGCCGCAGGTAAAAGCGTCAGTGTGAGTGCTGTGTGTGAGCGTTAGGCTGTGCTGTCCTCTCCCTCCCATAGCGAGAGCAGCTCTGCTGGGTACCAGCTCCACCGTTCACCAGAGGACACATTACCCCACTGCTGACATGGAGAAGGTAAGGCGTTCTCTCAACGTTCTATTAACATTCCTATGACACGGCTGACATTACCTCAACTCTCTTTTTTCCCCACAAGTAGATTTTCTATTCTACTATTGTTTGTGTAGAGGCAATTGCAGAAATAGAATGAATGTATATGCGTGGACTTATTATTTGCTGTCTTAGCCCGAGGGTATTCAGACTCTCTCAAGTCTTTGATGTACTTCAGTGTATTTCTAACGAATTTTTTTTCCAAATAACTCTGAGGAGATAATGTTAACTGTTAACTGTAATGTGATGAGGATGAAGAGGTACACAACACGTTCTAAAAGAAGAAAGGATAAACCTGTGGAATTGGCATGACTTCAGTATGACCTGTTTTGTTATATTGTTGCAGCTGCATTTTGACATGTGATTTCAGTACATTTGAATGTGCACTTCATTCTGTGCTACTAGTTGTCTTTAAGCTGCATTAAAAGGGAAATGAATCAGCTGGTTGAGCAGCTTGTGTTTGTCACTCAACATGGCTTCATTTTGAGGAACTTGATTGAATGCATCTAACATTCTCTGGGAATAGCTCAGAATGTGTGAGCATCGACACAAGTAACCGCTCTGAGGAGTGTGATTTAGCCCAAAGTACAGAGGGAGGTAACACTAATACTTCTGACATATGTCACCCCATCTTTATATCAGACGACCTTGTTGTTTTGTGTGTGTGCTTGTGTGCGTGCGTGCTTGATGTGTGTCAATACATGACAGGTCTTCTCTATGTGTGGCAGCGTTGCTCAGAGTGCCCAGAGCCCAGGGTAGCCCAGAGCTTGTGTACATTCTGCAACAAGTGGCTGTGCTACCAGTGCACAGACATGCACCAGCACCAGAGAGCCACCCCTCAGTGCTCAGACCTGCACCAACACCAGAAGCCCACTACCCAATGTGTCGACCTGCACCAGAGGGACCAGATGGCCCCCAGCTCCGAACCAGGCAAGCATATCTCTGTCCCAGACAGGTTCTCCCATCCCTCACTGCCTCTCCAGTCTCCACATCCGAGTGTCTCTGGCCGGTTGGGTGGAGATGGGCTTCGTTTCCCCGGGGTCGTCATCAGACCTGTTTGGGTTTCTTTGTTTCAACTTTTCCCATGTCTGTTTGTTAATCATGTCTCAGTAGGAATGATTGTGATGAATTATGCATGCAGCCTGTAATGGTTGGTGGTACAGTAATGGTTCCTGCAGACCCTTATGTATTACAATTCCTTTTATCATGTGGCCCACATTCAGAGAGTGAACACTGAGAATGATACTATTTTTGTAGCAACAGTGTTATATTATTTGTGGATGCTGAAAAGCACGTTTCTAGGTCTCTACTCTTGGATGCTAAAAGGCGAAGTCATACTGTAACTCTGTGATCACATCTCACCTCTATTGCCACCTCTAAGTGTTGCTGTCTTAGTGTGTCAGTGTTTTGTTTTGGTGTTTTGGTGAGAACATCAGTTTGAAGTGTTGCGGGTGAGAAAGCGTAGCTCTGCAGGCAGGATGTGGTCACTCAGCATTTAGCACTGGGGCTGTGCTATGCAGTGCACAATAGGCCTTGTGGAGAGCATTGTGCAAAAGGCACTGCTCATTGGAGTGGTGTGTCCAGCAGAGTGCAGTAGGGTTGTGTATAGCGGATAGCTATCTTCAGCTGTGACTTTAATCAGGCTCTGTGGGCCTGTGTGCAGCAGTTTGCAGTGATGTGCTTGTTATGTTATAGGGTTGTGTTGAGCGCTTTACTGTTCTGTTGAGTCAATGTTTAATTGACTGTACTAACTAGGGCCATGCTTAGCAGTGTGTGTGTGTGTGTGTGTGTGTGTGTGTGTGTGTGTGTGTGTGTGTGTGTGTGTGTGTGTGTGTGTGTGTGTGTGTGTGCAGCAGCAGTACTGTGTATTGTTGGGGGCTGTGTTTACTCATCGTGACCCTGTGGTCTCTCTATCACATTGTGATCTGTTTCCTGCCCCTTGTGGTATGTGTGCGTTTGTGTGTGTGTGTGCATTTGTGTGTGCGTTTGTGCCTGCGCGTGTGTCTGTGACTGTGGGAAAACCTTCTGCATCACCCCAGAGTATAGACATAGGACCAACTTTAATGTGTACAGTGGATAGCCATCTGAACATCACCCATTCTTCTCAGTTAACCCCTCATAACAATGCTTAGGCCTGCTGTTTCATGACACAATCATTACCCAAGAGGGGAAATAAACACCAGCATCAGGATACAACAATTGGTTGTTACTGGTCTCAAAAGTCAATTAAAGGCTTCAGTCAATTTGGGTCCAGTTTTGAAATAAATTAACTAATGCCACATGGTGATTGCTTGGACTCCGTCCCAAATGATACCCTATTCTTACATAGTGCACTACTTTCGGCAAGAGCCCAGTAGGGAACAGGTGCTATTTGGGATACAACCTTAGTGTGAGGAAGTGATAACTTTGGGCAGGAAGTCTCATATGTGCTGCATAAGAATCAAATTTCCAGCTATTTATACAGATAATTTGCATAGAGTAGGAACTCTCATTACATTGCAAATCAAATGACTAATGCTGCATTTATTTTTAAAACATGGCCGTTTATGCATGCACACATGAAAGTCATTTGTTCTCTAGCAGCATTTGTTACTGTCTACATCCTGCGGTGTGAAGGTTTTGTTTGATTCTTCAAAAGCCAACCGAACTAAGTTATTAATCTAGATTGGCACTGGTCTTTCATTTCTCCGATCAAAGACCTTCTCTCTCTGCCCTATTTTCCATCTGTCTACCCATTCTTTAAGCCCAGAAATATTTACTAGATTTAAAGGATGCCATATTTTCCTAACCTAAAATAGTTTTGGAATGATGATGATACTGAATGACTCATGTAATGCATGTTAACTTGAGGCCAATATCAGATTCAACGTATTTTCCAACTCTAAAATAGAGTAGAGTGAGATTGCAGATAACATTTGAAGCAAAATTAAACAAAAATAAACAGGAAACATTCAGCGAAATAGTAGTTTGTCTTGTAGCTTGATATAACAATAGAATAAAACATTGATGTACATAAACTGTGTGCTGCCAGACATGAATGTTATTCAGTTGCCTTTTAGTAGGCCACTTTTGTTTACATGATGTGTCTTTGAACATTTGTTTGCGTGATATATCTTTGTGCATTTATTTTCTTGTACAGCACCAATTACTCCCAACGGCTTAAGCTGTAGTGTGAATTGCTTGTTTAGTCCTTCTCTGTGGTAATGCTATGCTTCTCTCTCCCCTCCCCCCTCTGCCTGGTAGGCCCTGGCTCGTGTGGCCGCCCCATCCTCATGTGCCACTCTCACAGACAAGAGCCCTTGGAGCTCTTCTGCGAGTCCTGTGACCTCATGTGCTGCAGCAGCTGTCACCTGTCCGCCCACAAGAACCACAGGTCAGTCCTTAGACACGGCACAAGGGCATTACAGTGAGGGGCTAACAGCAGGTTAAAAACCTCCTGCGTTGTGTCTGGTGCATATCTTCAACCTACCTAATTCTAATTCAGTCCATATGATACATTGCCCTGTTGCCTGTGATTTTGCAGCGCATTAGTGGTCCCAATAGTCCCTAACGTCATACAGTAACTATCCCTCAAGGAGATGCTTGAAATGAAAGGGTGTAAAGTGGTGAGGTTAAGTGGTGTTTCTATTGTATTATTTGACCCACTGTGATATCTGTTTGTCCTCAGGCTGGTGCACATTGGAAAGGCCCTGCAGGACCAACAGTGGCAGTTTGAGAGCCTGATGGCTCAGGTGGAGGAGAGGAGGTCTGCAGTGGAGAGCACAGCCAAACAGATAGAGGACAGGTAAGCTCCGCTTGTACAATACATTACTGACAGATGTGTAGAATGATCAGGAGTATACACTGATCTCATAAAGCAAGTGTAAAGCCAACAGCTGGTGGTCTCAGAAACCTGGCTCAAATTTACCAGAGCAATGTTGACGACATGTATATGTCCTCTCAAAGATCATATACAATACACTCTCCAACTCTGAATGAAATACCCATCTAACATATGTAAAGCATCCAAGTGCAATAAAGCACTTACACACCACAATCCATCAACTGTTTTGGTTTCTCTGTCAGTAATCAGAATGTCATTTATTTTCTCTGTGTTCCTCTCAGGCTGCACGGTGTAAAGATCACGCAGAGGAAGGCTGAGAACCAGATTAAAATGGCAAAGATGATTATGATGAATGAGCTGAACAAACGGGCCAACCTATTAATAGAGCAACTGGAGGTAATGACTTTCCCTCTCTCTCCCTCTCTTTCTCTCCCTCTCTCCCTCTCTCTCTCTCTCTCTCTCTCTCTCTTCCTCTCTCCCCTCAGTCTCAGTGTTTCCAGGGGCATTCATCTCCAGTGTCTAGCTGACCATAAAGTACATGTTCCTAATCAGGAGCGCTCCCAACATTATCTAATCAGTTCTGACCGCTCGCAATGGAGAGGCAATAATGATCTGTCAAAAAAGCAGGGATCTTAGGAATGAAATCCGGTGAAAAACAAGCCATTGATTAGCCCCTCTCTTTCCATCTGTAATTCACTCCCTCTGTGCCAGCAATTACACGTGAGCATGTTTCTGTCTGCCTCTGTGTGTGTGTGTGTTTGTGTGTGTGTGTGTGTGTGTGTGTGTGTGTGTGTGTGTGTGTGTGTGTGTGTGTGTGTGTGTGTGTGTGTGTGTGTGTGTGTGTGTGTGTGTGTGTGTGTGTGTGTGTGTGTGTGCGTGCGTGCGTGCGTGCGTGCGTGCGTGCGTGCGTGCGTGTAGAAGATCTCGGAGGACTTCCAGCGGCGTCTGGAGGACCAGCTGCAGGGGGAGATAGAGATGTGCAGCCAGCTGGACCACGTGCAGAACTTCATCAGCTGGGCAACAGCCCACCACCTCAAGAACCCACTTCTCTTCAGCAGGGAGCTGGTAGGTCTGAAGGGACAGAAGGGTGGGCTTGCGGGTCAAACACAAGGCCATTTTTTTGCCGCTTGTAAAATACCATGCAATGTTCTTGTCTCATTTAAAAACAGAGTAAGAAAAAAGTTCATTAGTGCTTTTACATTACGCCTGTCCTCCTTTAGATTTCTCTCCAGATGCAGCGCCTGCTTGAACCCCCACTACACTCAGACGCCTGGCTCCCTGTGAAGATCAAGTTCAACTGGGATGCCAGCTACTGGACTAAGCAGATCTCAACTTTGGGTAAACTAAGGCTTAAAGGACTTGGCTGCAGTAGCTTGGCTGCAGTGACTGGTTGTAAACTGGTTGTATGTAATTATTGAAAGTGTTGCATTTAATGCCTTCCTACTGGAGACCTGGCCTGATTCCTAAACTACAAGTATCTCTGTTGTTCTAGGTCAGCTCACTGCAGAGGGTGGAAATCGCTCCTACTCTGAGGGCGTGGCCTTCCCCAGCATCCTGAGGCCCCAGCCTATCACCTGCTTGTCCCTGCCATCTGTGTGCCATGGAGGGCGGGACCAGGGCTGTGCCTTCCAGGCCTGCTGTCAGCCCCAGATGTGCTGCCTCCACTGCATACCCCCACAGCCAGCTGTGCAGCTGGACAAGAACCAGCGGGAACCCAACCCCTACTCCGCCAGGTGTGCCCAGTCCACCCTCAGCTCTCCCTCCCTGGCCCTGCACCAAAGTCAGCTGCTGAGGTGCTGGGGCCCTGACAGTCCTCCAGGTCCACCAGCTGTGGTGCCCTCCTCCATGCAGCGTCCCCAACAGCCAGCGCATCTCCCGGCTGCTGACCCAGGCTTGCTCAGCTCCAGCTCCAACAGTGGAGGTCTTGGACTCCAGCCCCCAGCCACAGCCCTCTACCAGCCTCAGATTCAGCCGCTTCCCGACACTCATGCACAGCCAGCCACAGATGGGGCCTGGGAAGGCCAGGGCCAGCAGGCCAGCAGAGAGAGAGAGCAGACTCCTGGGCAGCCAACTGTGGACAGAGAGGTGTTGACAGAGCAGATCCAGGAGGGGAGCAGGGAGAAGACACATGTACAGACAGGGGTGGACAGAGAGGTGCTGACAGATGGGATCCAGCAGCAGCAGCAGCAGCAACAGCAGCAGCAGCAGCAGCTCCTGTCTCCCCTAGTGGCCGAACTGACAGTGGAGCAGCAGGAGGAAGAGCAGCAGGAGGCCAGGACTACACAGCCATCCAGAGACTGCAGAGATGGCAGGGTGAGTTGACCAAAGCACACTATAATGAACATCAGAGATGCTTAAACCATATCAACGTAGTAAAGCTGTCCATGTTTGCTCAGCGATAGTGCACTTTTGGCCCACGTTGGAGTTCCCCCATTGTTGTCTGTTGACCAGAGAGTTGTATAGGTCCCACAACCTCATTTCGCTTTCACTCTGTTGACTCCCCAGTGGTCACACTTGTCCCTCCTCATTCTCTATGGCCTTATAGACCTCACCACACACTCTGAGCTCAGAGGTGTCAAAACACACAGTCTTGCTCACAAACACCTCTCAGACTAACAGTAGCACACATGCCTCAGCCCTGCCTCGCTTCTGGCCAAGCACACATGCACACATAAACCACAGGTCACACACCTGTCCTGAAGAGGATAGTGCAAGGTACAGCCATTGTTTCACTTCGGTTGTGCATTATGGAAGAATAAAAAGCCAATGGGTTGAGGGAAGGCTGGATACAGTAAATTAGTTTCATGGTGTTATAATTGTAGCTCAAAGCACATTGTACCGCAGGGAGCTTCGCATTATTGCAAGTCTTAAACCCAGGCTGACAGCAGTATTTCCTGTCTCAATATCTACATACAGCGGATATTGAAAAAATTTGGGCAATAACTTTGTTTACGCCAAATTATCAGTCACAGTGGTTGACAGCTGCCCTGAAAACAGATGGTGCTACAGAAACCTGACTGGCTTCCATTTGAAGAAGGGACTATGCTTAAAAAAGAGGCACACTAACACAATCAAAGCACCAGCTATGCTGAAATATATTTTTTAAAACTTAAGTGCAGCATTGCAGTAAAGCTAAAAAAAGATTCTACTGTTTATTATTAGTACCCTTGGTGCCAGGGATTGAGCAACCGAATGATCACTGATCAAAAATGTTCCTCCTGCATGATTAAAACAACAGAGGCACATGATTTCCGCCTTGCCAAGACACAGTGAGTGAAAGTGAGAAGAAAAAGCGCTTGGGCGCAGCCACATACGTACTTAACCTGGTAATAATGAGACACTTGGGGAATTGGTGGAGCTGGGAGGTTGATTTCAGCTCTGGGTACACTTCTCTCAGATACATCCCTGTCTTCTGTCTCGCTCCCTCTTCCTCTAGAAGAGGATTATAGCTTTTTTCTCCACATTTAGACTCCTTCACACCTCTCCTCGGGGCGCGGATCAGGTAAGTGTTTTAACCGAGTGGTAATTATGAGCACATGTTCTGTGTCAACTGGTCTAAATCTCCATGGTGTGTGGCGTGCTGTGAGAAATAAGACAGAGAAAAAAAGGGAGGGAAGGAGAGGTGAGAGGAAGAGGAGGGGTGAGAGGAAGAGGAGGGGTGCTGAGACACAGGCTAGTGCTCAAGCTTTGTCAGGCGTATGGCTGCATTAGCACAGAGACACAGTTGCTGGGGGCTTTTTGGAAAACTTGCATTAATGAAATGATGACGAGAGGAGAAGGCCAATGGAGGAGAGATGGAAAGAGAGTCTAATCTGTGATGTGCTAATGCCGCTTATTCAAACGAGCCTAGCTAACGCACTTCTGATGGTGGATTTACATACGATAGTTGGTGTTGTAACTAAGCCCTTCATTATCAGTAGAATAACGGTGTTGTGAGCAGTAGTGTGGGTCATCTCTTGCTGAAATGAATGGGCTTTGCAGCGATTGTGTTGTTTTTAATCAGACAGGTAGGGCTCACAGAATGGATTCTGAGTGGCGTCCTTAGTGCGTGTGATACTGAAGGTGGTTCTGCCACACACCTCCCACCAGCGCACTGTCTCTCTGTTGCTATGACATGAATAGATGCACCTGTGTAGTATGATGCTCAGTCAGCAACAGTAGAGTGTGCTAAGGCAGTCTGCTTTTGTGTTTCTGTGTCCTGACAGAGATCCACTTCACTGGAGATGTCTGTGACGACCCATGGGTTCAGTGTTGATGCTCAGAGCAGCAGGCCCAGCTCACTGTGTGGGAGGAAGAGTCGATCCCAGAGCATCCCACCAGAACTGGCAGGCCCCTCCAGCAGCCCTTCCACAGACAGGCCCCTGGGGGCCACCCACAGCTTAGCAACAGCAACAGCAGCCGTGGAACGGGGACGCATGGCAGACCAGGTAACCCATTAACCCATCAATGAACAGAGACCTGCTGCCATAGAGATCCTATAATTCATGTAATTCCATGCCTACTGCTACCAAGGAGAGTGCAGGTGAAAGGTCATGGCTGACTGGAGACAAGCAATTCTCAATAAATGACTGGCATTCTATTATAAGATTTTCAATGGACAATTAATGGACATTTTAATTGTGATCGAGGGTCATGCCTATTCTCTTCAACTTCCATTATTACATGTCAGCTTCTTAAGGCTGTCTAGCTGTTAAGGCTGTTCTGATCAGAGCTTTTATAAGAGACATGCCATTATACAGTTCCATTAGGGACATTACAGTATAGCTACAAAGAAAAGAACATTGTAAAAGAAAACAACATTCCAAATACTGTATCTAGTACAATATGTCAGATGAAAAAGCAATTTTAAGGCACAGTCTCAGCAGTTTGGGATTTGATTTTAAAGGGATACATATAAATGTGGCAGAAAGGTTTGGCTGTCAGACTTAAAACCTTGTTCTTGTTACACACTTGGCAATATAAATTCTTTGCAGAGGGTAAAACACATTACCAAAAAATAGAACTGATACAGCAATGAATCCATTTGCTTTTATTGCAAACAAATTGGACAAAGTTGCTAGTGTTGCTGTTTAAAGGTACATTTAACAAAATTACCTCTTTGGGTCAATCAGATTCCAGGTTTTTGGTGGCAAAGCCTTTTCTTGTTTTTGTCTCTGCAGTTGACTTTGTAGCATGATGTAGTACAATACCCATAATGTTTTGTAACGATATCTGGTTTATCTTACTAAACACATTCCTAAAGCTAACACTAAGGTGTCCCTCCTCCTTATTCTTACAGACTTTGGATGTAAAATATGGTTGGTGTCTGTGCTTGATATAGTAGTTGATGTTGATTATGACTGATTCCCTCCCTCAGCAGGGTTTTATGGATCTCAGGCGGAGGAGGCTGTCTTCTGATGGAGTGATACGATCTGTGGCCTCCCTGGAGAGATCCTTAGTCACTCCTCCCTCCAGAGGCCAGCCCAACCTACGCCTGTCACCTTTGACCATTTACAAGACAGAGCCTGGTACTGAGCTACTTACTTCCAAATATTATATACAGTGCCTTGCGAAAGTATTCGGCCCCCTTGAACTTTGCGACCTTTTGCCACATTTCTGGCTTCAAACATAAAGATATAAACTGTATTTTTTTGTGAAGAATCAACAACAAGTGGGACACAATCATGAAGTGGAACGACATTTATTGGATATTTCAAACTTTTTTAACAAATCAAAAACTGAAAAATTGGGCGTGCAAAATTATTCAGCCCCTTTACTTTCAGTGCAGCAAACTCTCTCCAGAAGTTCAGTGAGGATCTCTGAATGATCCAATGTTGACCTAAATGACTAATGATGATAAATACAATCCACCTGTGTGTAATCAAGTCTCCGTATAAATGCACCTGCACTGTGATAGTCTCAGAGGTCCGTTAAAAGCGCAGAGAGCATCATGAAGAACAAGGAACACACCAGGCAGGTCCGAGATACTGTTGTGAAGAAGTTTAAAGCCGGATTTGGATACAAAAAGATTTCCCAAGCTTTAAACATCCCAAGGAGCACTGTGCAAGCGATAATATTGAAATGGAAGGAGTATCAGACCACTGCAAATCTACCAAGATCTGGCCGTCCCTCTAAACTTTCAGCTCATACAAGGAGAAGACTGATCAGAGATGCAGCCAAGAGGCCCATGATCACTCTGGATGAACTGCAGAGATCTACAGCTGAGGTGGGAGACTCTGTCCATAGGACAACAATCAGTCGTATATTGCACAAATCTGGCCTTTATGGAAGAGTGGCAAGAAGAAAGCCATTTCTTAAAGATATCCATAAAAAGTGTTGTTTAAAGTTTGCCACAAGCCACCTGGGAGACACACCAAACATGTGGAAGAAGGTGCTCTGGTCAGATGAAACCAAAATTGAACTTTTTGGCAACAATGCAAAACGTTGTGTTTGGCGAAAAAGCAACACAGCTCATCACACTGAACACACCATCCCCACTGTCAAACATGGTGGTGGCAGCATCATGGTTTGGGCCTGCTTTTCTTCAGCAGGGACAGGGAAGATGGTTAAAATTGATGGGAAAATGGATGGAGCCAAATACAGGACCATTCTGGAAGAAAACCTGATGGAGTCTGCAAAAGACCTGAGACTGGGATGGAGATTTGTCTTCCAACAAGACAATGATCCAAAACATAAAGCAAAATCTACAATGGAATGGTTCAAAAATAAACATATCCAGGTGTTAGAATGGCCAAGTCAAAGTCCAGACCTGAATCCAATCGAGAATCTGTGGAAAGAACTGAAAACTGCTGTTCACAAATGCTCTTCATCCAACCTCACTGAGCTCGAGCTGTTTTGCAAGGAGTAATGGGAAAAAAATTCAGTCTCTCAATGTGCAAAACTGATAGAGACATACCCCAAGCGACTTACAGCTGTAATCGCAGCAAAAGGTGGCGCTACAAAGTATTAACTTAAGGGGGCTGAATAATTTTGCACGCCCAATTTTTCAGTTTTTGATTTGTTAAAAAAGTTTGAAATATCCAATAAATGTCGTTCCACTTCATGATTGTGTTCCACTTATTGTTGATTCTTCACAAAAAAATACAGTTTTATATCTTTATGTTTGAAGCCTGAAATGTGGCAAAAGGTCGCAAAGTTCAAGGGGGCCGAATACTTTCGCAAGGCACTGTATAAACATATGAACACTGAGAAATGAATACAATATCATCATCACTAATATCCAAATTCTGCTTTCACATCAGTTAAATGGATTCATCAAATTATTATTCTTTCTCCTGTTTACCAGATTATGTTTATGCATATGATGAGACTGGGCATGACGTCAAAGGAAAATGCAGAATACCAAGAAAGACTCCAGACAACAGGTACATTCTATTTAAACATCACACTAATCTTCAAAAAATTTGTTGAAGTCAAAAGGGGAAAAACTGCAGTTATGTGTCTTCACCACTTCCCTCTTCATACATCAGTGACAGGGAGGTTCAGAAGGAACCTGGGAGTTCCAGTTCCAAGGTTCCAGTGGTGTGTTTGGAAAGGCTGAAGATCCTGGTGTCTCGGATCCCACCACAGGGGCGGCGACAGAGTGACCCTCTGCCAGACACTGCAACAGAAAGGACCGGACCTGTTCCACAGAGGGGATGGAAGGACAAGATGACTGAGGTAGGCTCCACTAAAACACTGTGAACTCTCTTCTCTTCCAGAAAGCCTATGATGTCAGATTATACTAGTTTCATAACCACAATAAACATTATGTCTGAACTAGTTTTGTCCGCCAGCTGGTTCTTATAAGCGGCAGAAATTAGCCCGGAGAAGAGGTCTGAACTAAATTGCAATGTGTTTCAGATCACGGTAAAATACTACTGGCATGTTCTAAATGTCAAACTCTGTACTTTGTCTACAGGGAATATCAAAAGAAGCCAAGGTCGCAACGGTCAGCCTGTCTCTGGATAAACAATACTCAGAGAGACACACTATCAATCAATCTCTCCCACCTCTAGTAATCAATGATTGGCCTGAGCATGGAAGACACAGTCCTCACAAAGAGCTCACACTGCAAGTACCCGCCACTGACCTTGTATCACCTCCACCTTTCTCTGCACCCGACCTTGACTCTGACTCAGATCCCAGGTCAATCTCAGAAATAGTTTCTGACCCGGAACTGGACTCAGACCCACAACCAGAATCGGATCCCCAGCAAGAGTCTGACCCACAACCAGAATCTGACCCACAAGCTGAGTCTGCATCGGAGGTTGGTCTGGAATCAGTTGCTGATGAGGAATCTCCTGATGAGGCTGCTACAGAATCTGAACCTAGTGTGGAATCAGAACCTAGTGTGGAATCAGAACCTAGTGTGGAATCAGAACCTAGAGTGGAATCAGAAAGTAGTGAAGAATCAGAGAATGGTTTAGAATCAGAGAATGGTGAAGACCTGGATGCTGATGCGGAATCGGAGGCTGATATGGAATCAGACCTCCAACCTGACCCTGGCTCAGACCCCCGTTTTCCATCTGAAACACGTCCGGGATTAGATTCAGACCTGGAATCAGACTGTGCACAACCCCCTGAATCACAAGGGTCTGCAGAATCTGGACCAGATCTTGAATCGGAGCCAGACTCAGCCACTGACCCAGCCTCTATCACTCCTGACCCAGCCTCTCTAAGTCCTGAACCAGGAGTGGAGTCCCCTCCAGCCCAGAGGTCCCTGCATGCAGACCCTGGTCCACACATGCATTGTGAAGGAGCTGAGCAGGCCCTGCCTGGGGCAGAGACCATGGAGATGGAAAGTGAAGACTTCTGTGCCGTGTGTCTGATCGGAGGAGACCTTCTGTGCTGTGACCGCTGTCCCAAAGTATTCCACCTGTCCTGCCATGTGCCTGCTCTCCTCAGCTTCCCCACGTAAGTCATATCACCACCATAAGTCATAGACTGGGTCCCAAATCGCATCCAATTCCCTTTATAATGCATTACTATTGACCAGGGCTCACAGGGCTCATGGGGCACATAAGGTTCATAGGGCTCATAGGGCTCATAGGGCTCATAGAGCTCATAGGGCTCATATGGCTCATAAGGCTCATAGGGCTCATAGAGCTCATAAGGTTCATAGGGCTCATAAGGCTCATAGGGCTCATAAGGCTCATAGGGCTCATAGGGCTCATAAGGCTCATAAGGCTCATAGGGCTCATAGGGCTCATAGGGCTCATAAGGCTCATAGGGCTCATAAGGCTCATAGGGCTCATAAGGCTCATAGGGCTCATAAGGCTCTGGTCAAAAGTAGAATAAGGGCCATTTGTGACGCCTCACTTCTCTCATCCATCAGTCTTGTCTACACTACTGCTCTGTGGTTGAAGATAGCCAATGTCTGCCTCTGTGTCCTCTTCCACTTCAGGGGTGACTGGGTGTGTACCTTCTGCAGAGATATCCTGCAGCCAGAGGTGGAGTATGACTGTGAGAACCAGAGGCTGGCTGCAGAATGTTCAGGAAAGCCACTACCTCATGGTCTCTCTGCTTGTGACCAGAGAGTAAGTATTATTCTTCATTATGAAAATGTAAATCAACTGACACTGGACTCAACATATTACTGGTAATGACCAGTCAGTAGTGTCAAGGAGGGCTCAATGTCTTCTGTAAGTGGGGTTTCACACCTACTAGTTACAGTAAATGTTATTTATCGTAAGAAATCAATGTTGTCCCCCCTCTGTAGAAATGTGAGAGGTTGACTCTGTTGATCTGCAGCAACATGCTAAGTGCTCCCTTCCATGAGCCGGTCAGTCCACTGGTAAGTGATCCCAATCTTATTCTTAATCAGCATGTTAGTATTCACAATACTCTGCAAAAACACAGTGATCTGGTTTAATAAAACATGTTTTGAAACCTAGGCTCGCCACTACTACCAGATAATCAAAAGGCCCATGGATCTGTCTGTGATCAGGGCCAAACTGAGCAAGAGGAGCACTCACCACTACTATTCACCTGAGGAATTTGTGTCTGATGTCTCCCTCATGTTCAGGAACTGTGCAAAGTTCAATTATGTAAGTTATATAGATTAATAATAATAATTTAGTGATAGAGGTTTAACTGTATATATTGACCACTCTTTCAGTGCTATATTGCAAATGCATATTTTATTGTATAATTTACATTATTAAATGTCCCACAATGCAATTGTAAGTACTGATCTGGGTCACAGTAGTAAAACCTGAGATGAGCTGTGTTTAATTTCTGGTTTCTCTGTCTGTCCTCCAGCCGGACTCAGAGGTGGCCCAGGCAGGTCGCAGCCTGGAGATGTTTTTCAGCTCCAGACTCAGGGAGGTGTTCCCAGACAGGGCCTTCCCTGCAGCCGAGGATGACTCCGACAGCGATGAGTACGACGAGGTGTACAGAGCAGCTGAGGGAGGCTTCCCCTGGCCAGAGAAGAGAGAGCAGTGCCACAGGAAGAGGAAGAGGAGGCACTCTCTCAGCTGGAGGAAGCATAACTTCTAGTTGTAGGCAGTGAAGCAGAGCCTATCACTGGCTATTTTGAAGGACAGTATGACATGATATTGCACTGGACGTTTCCATCCAAGAGAGGAAGCTGAGTTTTTATGAAGGGATTGTATGTACATATTTACATTTTGAGAATTGTACTTCTTCATTATAAAGGTTATCTGCTCTTAATTTGGACTGATATTTGTGTCAAATATTATTGTATAAGTATAATCTGACTTACATCTTTATACTTAATATGCCTTTATAAACTGCGTTTCTGGTATTTGTTTTTTGTTTAAGATATATTTGGAGATTCTACCTATATTTGGAGATTCTCCATCATATATATAGCAAAACCTACAAGGTCAGTATTGATAAATGGTAAACATATTTATAAATGTTAAACTCTACAATATCTTGTTTTATATATCAATATTGAATGTTTTCAGTGGCTAAATGATTGCAGGCAATTAGTAAATACAGACTATTAATGTTAATATTTCTGTCTTGCATTTAATATATATATATATTATATATATATATATATATATATATATATATGTCTCTCTGTCCTATATGCACTTGAAGTACAGTATAGAATGTTATGTATGGCCTCCCTTTTTTTACGGTAATGATTTGAGTGACTGACAGAGGGCGCCCTAGCAGCAATGACTGAGAACAAAGGAAAAGGTTAAGTTCATATTGAACCAAGGGGGTATTCAAAGAAGATTAAGATAAATACAAAAATGAACATACCTTTAGTTGAAATTGCCACAATAGTATTGCAAGGCACGTATGCTTTAGATTGGCATTTGTTCAATCCTAATGAAATCCTACTTCATTAGGATAAGGCCAGTATTAATAATGATTATTTCTCAGGCTTAATGGGAGTGGAAGGTATTTGATCCAGTGTGAATAAGTAGAAAGAGCTGGAGAAGTTAAGAGAGACTTAAGAGTAATGTTATGTTATTTCAACTTTCTGTAGTTTCTATGTAGAATGTACATGTTAGTTTTTCATTTATGTAAAATGGCTGCTGCAATACAGTAGAGCTGGCTGTATTTTTTTAAAGGTTGCTGCAAATTAATAGCTGAAATTAACTGTCGGATCAAGCTAAGTTTGCTATTTGAATAAACAAACGGACTTAAAACAATTGTAGGTATTTTTTCTCTGTAGTATTTCATTTGGACTTTTCAATATGGACTATCTCTGCTTCCATCTCTAATATTGAATCCTAAACGCTACAAAGACCCTCTCAGAGTTAACTGGTATCAAGAAATGTCCATTTAATAAAGAATAGTTGAAAAGAAAAGTGCTCTATTTGAAACGGTCCTTGCTATTCTTCTACGATTCCTTTTGATTCCTCATTTCTATCCTGTCTGAAGTTATTTTATGGGGTCATGGAAATAATAAATGTCTATCTTTAACCAACAACGGCATGTTTTGTATCAACATAGTCTTCTTGCTAGTTACTACCTAAAATATATGTAATAAGCTTAAAGGTATGCTGAGTAATTTCCTGAGTTTTGGGGGATTTGACAGAATGGGGTTGTGATTACTTGCCAACAGTCAAGTGTCAGTCAGTCTCCCACCACTTCTCCATATGGGTTGCCTACTGGAGACATGGAGACAGAGCAACAGTGGGAATTAATGCAGAAGACTTCTCAGGATTGTGAGTTTGTTATTCAAACCATGAAGGAAAATAATCTCCTAAAATAACCACATTTATGTTGATGTAAGCTATTTCACAACTTCTTTCATCTTCCTTTATTTACAGCAGCTTGTCATATCCAAGAAAGATAACATGCCTTACTAAATATTTAATGGAGATAAAAACGTGTTTAAAAGTTGCTGTGTCAGCCTACCATGCAGACTTTCCTCAAAGCCCTGATTCTCTGTTTGTCCAAAACTTTTCCTACCTAAAAGTTATTTTCTCTTAATGAGTTAGAACATTATGCGTTGCCTGAAACCCTTCAAATCATTCACTTTGAGTGTAATCTTCCATTAAAGGTGATTCACAGGGTCCTTATGGTTGCTTATGGTCGAGGGAAGTGAATGATGTATGATTAATCCTGGCTCCCTTTGAAAACCACCGGCTAGCCCCGACCAATTTTCAAATTCAATTATCCTCGATAGTCTTGATTGAACCATTATGCAGACATTAAAGCATTCCACACTGAAATGTTTCACTAAAGGCACAAGAATAATCTGCCGTTGGGGCAGCAGGTAGCCTAGTGGTTAGAGCGTTGGGCCAGTAACCAAAAGGTTACTAGAGCGAATCCCCGAGCTGACAAGGTACAAATATGTTGTTCTGCTCCTGAACAAGGCAGTTAACCCACTGTTCCTAGGTCGTTATAAATAAGAATTTGTTCTTAACTGACTTGCCTAGTTAAATAACAGAGCAGCCTGGTGGATACAGGGCCGACTCTAGCCTTTTGGGGGCCCTAAGCATAATTTGGTTGGTTTTACAACTACTTTCCTGCAATTCTACACATTTTGCCATGACTTATACCATGTTAATATGATATCTGAGTGAGAATGACTAACAAAATCAATTGAGGTCCCCTGGGCATGTGCCCGGTCGGTAATTCGACCATGATTAAGATAAGATATACTTTATTAGTCCATACAAGATGGAAATTAGTATTCTGTTTTTATCCAACCTGAAATTACAAGAGAAAAACTGCTGATGCACAACCAAATTCTGAAATTGCACCTTGTGTTTTCTACTATTCTAACTCTCAACAGTGGGTCGGGGGTCCCCTAGCTATTGCGGGGCCTTAAGTGGTTGCTTATGTCGCTTATACCTGGGGCTGGCCCTGGCTGGACTGTAATGAGGACACAGCCTGATTCTGTGAGTGGTGAGCAGTGAGAAGCGATGCTGTCTTGACTGTGGGCTAGCTAGCAGCAGACTGGTGGGTCTTCGCATCACAGAGAGGGGAGTGGTCTTTTGGACAGCTCAGACATTTCCATCATTGACCGTAAGTCATTTTCTCTCGAGACGCAATCATGGCAGCCTATTAATGATGATAGGATCATCTTAATGTGGGGGAGTCTGGAAAAGACTTTAGCAGTTGTGAGCAACAAGATGATAAAACACACTGTAGTCTTGGCAAAACAATCTCATAGTACACTAACCACCATCATTAAGTATTAACTAAAGAATACGATCTTTGCTCCTTTCATCCTCGCTCTAACCATACGTTTGAATGTTTTAATCAAGGAAAAGCATGATGGATTTAATGGATTTGCATGTCCACTGAAATCCATGTAGTTAGGCCAAAGAGGAGTCTTTCAAAAGTTAAGAAATCCTAAGCCCAAAATTCTAATGAAAAAAGCTAACTATAAATAGAATTTCAGCAAGGAGCACTTAAAACGTGCCAACTTTAGCACCTAGAGGCTGACCAGCAGTGATTCATTTGTATCAAAAGACCTCTCACATATATTCCCGTCTAAAAATGTACTGGATCAAAAGTGAATTCCTTGCCCCTCCAAGTGGTTGCAGTTCTCCCTTGATGAAAGGAACCAAGCTGGGTTACTTGTTCCATCCCAAGAGATGACATCATCTTTCCTTCCTGAGAGAAACACATTTGCTCTCAGTAAATCTTATTATTCCAGTGAATCCTGCCCCACCACCCCACGGATGCATTCCAAATGGCATCTTATTTCCTACAAAGTGTATTAATTTTGACCAGAGCCATACGAGCCATGGTCCAAAGAAGTGCACTATACAGGGAATTGGGTGCCATTTGGGATGCACAATCTCACTCCAATAGACTCATTCTGGTTCATCTCTACAGACAGTATCCTGATGAGTCTTCAATCAGATCAGAGTGCTGTCTGGGAGAATTCCCTCAATACCTGCAGGATTAAGACACTGATTGTCTGCCTGCTGTCCTGACAATGCTGGAGGGTGATCCTGCTCCCAGGAGGTTCTCCTGAAGACAGACATGATGTAATCACTCAGCCTGCAGCGTGTAAACCTCTCTTTACCCTGGAAATGCTGCTCTGCTGCTGGCCCCTGTCTCAGATCAAGAGCACACATCACTTTTTTCTTAACATTACCAATAAAGGATAACATTTTTGCAGGACTAGTGGTGTTTTTCCCCCCTTTTTTCTGCAAGTAAAAATGATGTGATTACTACTCAACTTTAGGGGAATGGTGTAGTTCATAAACGTTCCAAACCTTATGAACTACCTCCTTACTCTATTTGGTATTGTGATGCTTGTTTTTGATTAGCCACACATATAGGAGCAGGGATTTATTTTAATAGGTAAATCGGCAGCATTGCTTTTAAGGGGAGCCCCAAGTGTTTTGTATGTGGTGAAGTCATGTGTTATTGTCGAATAACAATAGTTCGACCCCCTCGATGCATTTGGGGTAATAGTCCCAAGTGGCAGTTTGAGATCAGTTCATGGCTGTTTCTGGAGAGAAGTTGGTATGAACAGCGATTGTCTGCCTGACAACATGAGGGATTTCCGGCTGAAGGTTAAAAGTCTCCTATGACTGTGGGTTGATACACTTCCACAAGTCCAGAGCCATTAGGGTATGGTAGGGCCCAAACTGCAGTCTAGGGACTGGATCTGAAAGACAGAAATAATACACTAAATACGGTTGTTGAGGGACAATCGTCTTCATTTGTGTGTTTTCAAGAGTACCACTCTCTGGTTGTTATTTCATGAGAGCTCTTAGATAATAACTGGTACAGTATATAGAAACATGGCCTAATAAGTGACAAGGGCATTGTTGTTACCTGTTTTTACTCCATCCACCATTATAGGCATTCCCCCAGCCGTTTTGTTCTGTCTTGTATTCTACTTGATTCTACCTGATCCTCCTCTGATAAAGGTAGTTGCGTAACACAGCATCACATCTTCCAGTCTAGCTGTTTATTGTCACTCTCACACCATAAAGTGCTGGCTTCATTGATTGTCATAATGTGATGTTGTCTGCTTTGAATTTGTCCAAAGTGTCCTTTTTCTGTTCAGTGTTCAGTCTTGTCTCCCTGCTGTGCTTCCCTCAGTGTAGCTTATTGATTTGATTCTACTCATGGAACAATCAGGCAACAATGTGCTGCATCATTTTTGGTCCTGGGCACATTTTAAGCCTTTTATTCCTGGGGTCTGCGACCTTTCAGGTAACAGACGTAAAATGAAACATAACAGGATAATTATGCGACACCCCTGTGAACTTTAGTCAAAAATGACAGTGGTAGACAGTGGTAGACAGTGGTAGACATGGGGAAAAACAGCCGGTGGAAAAAATACAAATAAATGAATGGACTTTTTGACGTGAAGCAGTCCATGAAATTGAAGTTTGGAGAATTTAATGAATTTCTTAGTTCTTTTTGAACTGTGGGGGGAAAAAGGGAAAGTGGATTGTTGTACCTCCCTTTCAAAGGTACTGAACCCGGCAATCAAACCATGCCTCATACGTTGGACATATGTTGGCATTTAATGCTGTGCAGTTGGAGCTTATGTGTTAGCCATGGTAATTGGGAGGTATCAGCGGTATTAACTGTTTCTGGTCTCCCTAAAGCCCTGTCCATCCCCACAGCACGGCAAATGTGCAACAGCTTACATAGTGTGTACCCAGAGGCCGGGACTGTAGGCTGGTACAGTGAATGTGAAAGAGCCATATAGAAAGCATCAAAGTTTTGTCTTGTTAGATGTCTGCATTGTAAATTGCACATCAAAGATATTACAATTTTCTGCCATGTCCTGAGTGGGGAAAACAATAAATGAAAGAAAGTAATAAAATTATCTGGAAAATATACACTGCTCAAAAAAATAAAGGGAACACTAAAATAACACATCCTAGATCTGAATGAATTAAATATTCTTATTAAATACTTTTTTCTTTACATAGTTGAATGTGATGACAACAAAATCACACAAAATGTATCAATGGAAATCAAATGTATCAACCCATGGAGGTCTGGATTTGGAGTCACACAAACTTAAAGTGGAAAAGCACACTACAGGCTGATCCAACCTTGATGTAATGTCCTTAAAACAAGTCAAAATGAGGCTCAGTAGTGTGTGTGGCCTCCACTTGCCTGTATGACCTCCCTCTAACGCCTGGGCATGCTCCTGATGAGGTGGCGGATGGTCTCCTGAGGGATCTCCTCCCAGACCTGGACTAAAGCATCCGCCAACTCCTGGACAGTCTGTGGTGCAACGTGGCGTTGGTGGATGGAGCGAGACATGATGTCCCAGATGTGCTCAATTGGATTCAGGTCTGGGGAACGGGCGGGCCAGTCCATAGCATCAATGCCTTCCTCTTGCAGGAACTGCTGACACACTCCAGCCACATGAGGTCTAGCACTGTCTTGCATTAGGAGGAACCCAGGGCCAACCGCACCAGCATATGGTCTCACAAGGGGTCTGAGGATCTCATCTCGGTACCTAATGGCAGTCAGGCTACCTCTGGCGAGCACATGGAGGGCTGTGCGGCCCCCCAAAGAAATGCCACCCCACACCATGACTGACCCACCCCCAAACCGGTCATGCTGGAGGATGTTGCAGGCAGCAGAACGTTCTCCACGGCGTCTCCAGACTCTGTCATGTCTGTCACATGTGCTCAGTGTGAACCTGCTTTCATCTGTGAAGAGCACAGGGCGCCAGTGGTGAATTTGCCAATCGTCCTGCACGGTGTTGTGCTGTAAGCACAACCCCCACCTGTGGACGTCGGGCCCTCATACCACCCTCATGGAGTCTGTTTCTGTTTGAGCAGACACATACACATTTGTGGCCTGCTGGAGGTAATTTTGCAGGGCTCTGGCAGTGCTCCTCCTGCTCCTCCTTGCACAAAGGCGGAGGTAGCGGTCCTGCTGCTGGGTTGTTGCCCTCCTACGGCCTCCTCCACGTCTCCTGATGTACTGGCCTGTCTCCTGGTAGCGCCTCCATGCTCTGGACACTACGCTGACAGACACAGCAAACCTTCTTGCCACATCCTGGATGAGCTGCAATACCTGAGCCACTTGTGTGGGTTGTAGACTCTGTCTCATGCTACCACTAGAGTGAAAGCACCGCCAGCATTCAAAAGTGACCAAAACATCAGCCAGGAAGCATTGGAACTGAGAAGTGGTCTGTAGTCACCACCTGCAGAACCACTCCTTTATTGGGGGTGTCTTGCGAATTACCTATAATTTCCACCTGTTGTCTATTCCATTTGCACAACAGCATGTGAAATGTATTGTCAATCAGTGTTGCTTCCTAAGTGGACAGTTTGATTTCACAGAAGTGTGATTGACTTGGAGTTACATTGTGTTGTTTAAGTGTTCCCTTTATTTTTTTGAGCAGTGTATTAATTTTTTAAAAGTTATATCGAGTGCCATCTCTCCCCGTAGTTACTATTAATGTTTTAACTGGAAAGGAGCAAGAGAGATTCTTAAGGTATTCAGTGTTGTGGTGACCTCTGTGTAATCCAACTTGGCACTCTCCTCATTAGGTGGGAGGGGACATGAAACACTATGTATGTTTTCCTTTTTTCCACAGGCATCTGTTGTGGCTGAGCAGTTCTTACAAGCACAGTTGTAATCCTGATACCGCCTAACGTACATGACAGCAGCAAGAAAGAGAGCTCAGCTAGTCCTTCTCAGCAGCTCACCTCGTCTGCAGACATGAATGACATCAAGTTGGCTTTGCTGGGCAGCGAGGGAGCAGGGAAGTCAGGTAAGTGTCTGAATGAATAATGTATGTATTTGCATCATTAAGTATTTCTTTAACTGCCTAGTTTCTTGTATTTGACTGTAGAGGCTTGCAAGGTCTCCCAAACGAACAGAACAATTGAACTGCTTATTTCTATGCTTTGCATACGAACGTGTAATTTCCCTCACTGTAAACAGTGTAACATTCTACAGAGTAGCCGTGACCAGAGGGAAATGATCACCTAGACAGATAGATAGAGATCGCTGCATGAGCTCCAAGCACAATGTTTTTAGATCATAACTCTAGAAGAGGAATGAAGTTGCTAGATTTATGTAAGGTTTTGGAGAGAGGAAATAAAGATTGATGGTTGGAACATGCGTCTAATTGATGAGGAATTATTTTTCTTGTAAGGCAGGGGAAAGTGCGATCCCTCAGGCTAACTGGAACATGTTCACCCAAGGTCTCTTGAGAGAGAGAGAAATGATACTGCGGTAGAAACTAATAAAAGTAGATGCAGGAGAAAGCCCACTGCAGTGTTCAATCCACATGGAGGGGAGAGTGGCGAAGTGCACAATAGGAAAACACCATGACTGAACAGCCCTGTTTTAGCTTACCAAACAACTGTTCAGGGTTCCACTACTAAGACCAAAGTATCCAAGCCTAGATTCAACTATTTGTTGTTTATGTTCTTGTTTCCTGTATATTAATACGCCTGTCTTACCCACGTCACATTTCTCCCTCTCCAGCTGTTCTGGTAAGGTTTCTGACAAAACGTTTCATTGGAGAGTATGCCTCCAACGCCAGTGAGTACACAGATTTCTCACCCATATTTAATGTAGGGTAGTAATGTTTTTACAATGTCATATAGATATGCTCTCAGGACATAAAAATGCAATCTGTTGTATTCACAGTTACAGTCTGTTGCTACTGGCTGTTCACCAATGTCATCAACTTAGGAAGTAAAACGTTTGATTACTTTATTACCCCTGGGAGTCTGACATGAATTGAAACACACATATTGCACAGTACAAGATCCACCAGGAAGTTAAGTAAGGTTCACACAGGCATTTTAATTGTGAGTGAATTTTAAGTAATCCTATACTGATTGGACTATTCAAATGATTCTTCAAGTTCACATACAGTACATACACTATGTGTTAAGACATGTTTTGGTTTAATGTGATATGCTTTGCCGAGGGTGACTTATAATTTCTGAATGAAGTCATTGGCATGTTGACTTGTTCCCATTAGTCATCATTTGTTTAACATGCTGGAAGATGGCTGCATTTGATGTTACAGTTTACACAGGTACCCCTGTACCTGTGTAGGTACCCATATGTACTTCAGACCTTTCCCTTAAATGAATTAACTCAGTTTACTTCATCAGAACAATCATGGCCTGGATGTTTGAGGCTTACAGTAATCATTATTTCATGGGAGAAGTCTGTACATTACTATTTACATCAGATTTTAACTATTGCAGGTTTCCTATTACAATAAGTATGCTTTGAACTTGTGTTACAGACTCCTTATACCGTAAAAGGCTCTCCATCGAAGGAAGACTGTTACACTTGGAAGTATTTGATCCGTGTTCACAGGTATCTGATCTGTCCCCTGCATATATTCATATATTTTTAACCATAGTATCTGATGGCATACGAAATATATTGTATGTTGTGTTCTGATGTGATTTATGATATTCCCCTGTAGCTCAGAACACACTGTACACAATGAACAGCCCATGGAAAGCTGAGACAGGCAGCACTAGAACATGTTGACTGCTTATGCAGCTGCATATGGTACCCTTTATTCCCAAACGTTGGGTTTTATTATGATTCCCCCAGGCTCAGGTAACAGGATGTGCCTTGTTTCATCTATTCACTTTTTAGGGTCTGTGTGAGTGGTACTCTGCATTAGGGGTTCCCAAACTTTTTCACTCGGGCCCCCCTTCCAGCATTGGGGAACATACCGAGCCCCCCCGTGTGTGTGCACACGTGCCACATCTATTTCTATGGGCACAAGCACTGTTCATGACACAAACTGTTCACACTCCTCTTGTTGGTGGAGAGAATGTTGCAGGTTTAAATGTTATTTCCTTCTATTCTACACATTTTGTCATGGGGTGCAAAGAAAATGTAACAGTTTTAAAGCACATTTTCTTGCAATTCTAATGTGTCTAATGCCTTATGTGTATTTGTGATATTTGAGTGACAAAAAAATTACAACAATATCTATGGGTTAGAAAACATTAGCTGACGTGGGCTAGTTGATCTGGACATTTCTGACAAGTTATAAATAGCTCTCTAAGGTATTCAATGATTGACATGACAAGAGGAATACTGATGATGCATTACCCAATTGCACCTTGTGCATTCTACTATTATACATTTCAGGAATAAGTTTAAAGCCAGATTGAGTCCCCCCCCCCCGCCGACACGGGGCGCGCCCCACAGTTTGGGAACTACTGCTGTACAGTACATGTCTTTCTCTGGTTTATTTCCTGTTTTATGGAACAAAAGAAGTCATGCACTGTTGACATGCCTTTGACTTGCCCCCAATCCCTCTTTCCCTAAAACGTGTACTGTAAATATTGGACTATAAATCATGCCTTCCTGTATTACACTTATTTATTATATTCTACTGGACCATTTATTTTATGTTCATATTCTTAACTTTTATTGTTGTTGAGAAGGAACCTGTAAGTACGC
This sequence comes from Oncorhynchus mykiss, assembly GCF_057628025.1. NCBI lineage: Eukaryota > Metazoa > Chordata > Actinopteri > Salmoniformes > Salmonidae > Oncorhynchus > Oncorhynchus mykiss. Next base: position 25,418,885 of record NC_143047.1, on the reverse strand, counting down.
ATTTCGTTGGACGGTGTATACCATTTGTATCCCGTACATAGGACTAATAAAACTTGAAACTATCATTTCTAAGGGTCAGTGCTATCCAGGCTCCTTTGGACAACCATACCCTAAACCCTAACCTTAACCCCTACCCTTACCTAATCTTGTCCATTTGAAAATGTCAACTTCAATGGCGTAGGGGACATCCCAAGGATTCCAGATAGCATGGACCAATTTGTAAGCTCCTGTGGCAAGTCTTTTTCAAGTTGACAAGATGGCGCTGACAGACACGGTTGCCCCGTTTCTAGCTCCTAGACAACTTTGTATAAGCACTTTGCTGCACCTGCCATAACACCTGCAAGTCTGTGTACGCAACCAATACACTTTGATATGATTTAAACACATGCTTATACTCAACAGCTTCATCTCCCACTACTTTTCTCATTTTCCATAGTTCTCTGAGGGGTGAGGCTACCTAATAAAATGAACCTCCAATAAATAGTTTAAAGGTTTTGCACAGTTACCCTATTTCCTGTAAAGACCAACGCTGGAGATGAGAAGCAGGTATGGGGAGTTAACATTTAATCAGGAACAGACAGGTAACACAACAGGACCAGCATCAGCACACGGGTAAACAACGACAAACAACAATTAATGCTGAAGTAGGGAACAGAGCGGGGAACCAGACAGATATAGGGGAGGTAATGACAGTGGTAATTGAGTCCAATAATCGCTGATGCGTGTGAGGGGGGAAGGCAGGTGTGCGTAATGATGTTGGCAGAAGTGCGTAATGCTGGGGAGCCTGGTGCCTTCAAGCGCCAGGGAGGGGGAGCGGGAGCAGGCGTAACAGTAGACAACCCATCTAGGGGCGACACCCAGCATCCCACCTGGGCGAGACTGACAGGCCGGCCGAACCACAGGTGCTGGACAAGCCGGCTGGACGTAAACTCCCAACGAACCGGCTGAGGCATAGGAGCCCGACAATCTGTCTGGGGCCCGAAAGCTTGTCGATCCCGCTGAGGCATGGGAGCACGACGAGGCCCGTCGTGGGATGAGCGTCTTCCGAGCCAACCGGGGCAAGAACCTCTCGAGCAAGCTAGAGCATGACAGCCCAACGAGTTGGCTTAGGCACCACTGGTTCCATCGGTGGCGCCCCCCCGGGCCCGATGTCACCACCAACCCGGAACACCTGCACTCCCCAATGCTTCGTATGATGGCTTCAACATTCTGTAAAGACCGACGCTGGAGATGAGAAGCAGGTACAGGGAGTCAACATTTAATCAGGAACAGACAGGTAACACAACAGGCGCAGCATCAGCACACCGGTAAACAATGACAAACGACAATTAATGCTGAAGCAGGGAACAGAGCGGGTAACCAGACAGATATAGGGAAGGTAATGACGGAGGTGATTGAGTCCAGGTGAGTCCAATAATCCCTGATGCTTGTGACGGGGGAAGGCTGGTGTGTGTAATGATGGTGGCAGGAGTGTGTAATGCTGGGGAGCCTGGCGTCTTTGAGCGCCAGGGAGGGGGAGCGGGAGCAGGGGTGACAATTTCCCATGTAAAATAGCCTTTGAGTGACCAAAACATAATTCATAATATTTTTCCCATTAGTTTACATAAGTCAGGTAGGATGTGTGAGGATGTGTTTGATCTGTCCACCCCCTGTCCCCTGCCCTGTCAGAGTGGAGAGAGCAGATGTATCCTGGAAGAGCCGGTGGAGTGGGCCGATGGATTTATCGTGGTGTACAACATCAGCGACCGAACGTCCTTCCTCAACGCCCAAAACATCCTATGTCAGATCAAAGATGCCCGCGGAGAGAGCTGCAAGGGGTGAGTGATTGTGACCTGCGAACCAGGGCCTGATGCCTACCGGAGGGAAGGGATTGGGCTTTGATGAATTAATGATTCCCATTCCTGGACTGATGTTTAGGTACACACCATTTAAAGTGGCAGATTCCAACATGATTTTAACATTGACTTCTATTTTCTCTATGGTACAACAAAGTGAACACAAAAGGCAGCTGTCTGTGATAGAAGTGTAGGCTTTTCCTTCTCAATAAACATGTTTTGTAGGATTTACAACCTCATGGCTCGCCATAGTTAATTATATGAGTCAATTATTTCTCATGCTCAATTGAATTTGCCCCAGAATGGCTTGTATCCAATTTTCTCAGAGGCGTTAATTAAAACATGATTAAATACTAGAGGAACTATTGGGATTCCACTGGACATTTGTTACAGGACTTTAAGTGAAAGTAGGTTGCAGCCAGTCGACGGACACTGTGTGGAAGAGTGAGCTGGGACAGCTTGAGATGATAAAGACTCACATATGGCTCACAAAATGACATGGGTGGTCAGGCCTAAGTTGTGTAGCGGGATTTTACTTCAGCTGGGTCCTGATGGTTTGACACTCCACGAAATGGATGTGAAGCAGAAGTCACCCTCACTGTATATCAAAAGAGTACTTTGGGCGAGGGTCTGTCTGCATTATATAAACTCTTTGTAACTTCACTGAAGCCACCACTTGGCCTACTTGGTTCGTTTTCCTTTGATACTTTGGGCTGCTTCAATAAACATTGCACTAGTTTACAAAGCCTTACTAATTCAGATGAATGTGATGAACGTCAGATGAAATTCATGATGAATCAGCAGAAACACATTTTGATAAAGTTTATGGTCATTTTAAGGAAAGTTTAAGGGAGATTTTTGACCATGCCGTGCCTGTTTTGGACAGAGAGATGGACAAGATGGACATCCCAATCTGCCTGGTGGGGAACAAGCAGGACCTGTGCCACGCCCGTCAAGTGTTTGAGGAAGAGGGCCGTGCCTTGGCTCAGGAGCACAGATGCCACTTCCAGGAGGTTTCTGCAGCAGAGGACTACCTGGAGATATCCAACCTCTTCACCAAGCTCATCCGCCACGTCATGGATCACCTGAAGTACCGGGCCGACCTCCGTCGCTACAGTGGCTCTAAGTCCATGGCCAAGCTCATCAACAATGTCTTCGGCAAGAGGAGGAAATCTGTCTGAAGGTGGGGTGCTCATGTGGACGTTGATGGGATGTTTGATCGGGATGACTTGTGTTTATATAGACATGTTGTGGACGCCTAGGTTGTTGATTCTGATGAACACTTCTTGGGACAGAGACAGCTCTGTAAGTATGAATGACATATGTCCTAGTCCAGACTTTACAGTGGTGGAAAAAGTACTCAAATGTCATACTTGAGTAGAAGTAAAGATACCTTAATAGAAAAGTAAAAGTGAAAGTCACCCAGTAAAATACTACTTGAGTAAAAGTCTAAAAGAATTTGGTTTTCAAATATACTTAAGCATCAAAGTAAAAGTATTAATAATTTCAAATTCCTTATATTATGCAAACCAGATGGCACAATTTTTAAATATGGTTTTATTTACGGATAGCCAGAGGCACACTCCAACACTCATTAATTTACAAATGTGGCATTTCTGTTTAGGTGGTCTGACAGATCAGAGGCAGTAGAGATGACAAGCAATGTTCTCTTGATAAGTGTGTGAATTGGATCATTTTCCTGTCTAAATGTAATGATTACTTTCAGGTATCAGAAAATGTATGGAGTAAAAAGTACATTATTTTCTTTAGGAATGTAGTGAAGTAAAAGTAAAAGTTGTCAAAAATATAAATAGTAAAGTAAAGTACAGATACCCCCAAAAAACTACTTAAGTAGCACTTAAGTCACTTTGCCATTCAGATCTTCTTATGTTTTTATTTTTCCTTCTTGATATTCTAAATCCCATGTTGCCAGTAGAGTATCCTTCAACGCTTAAGTTCCTTTCTAATTCCAAACTATTTAAGGAAAATTACTTTCCAAAAGTTGTTTTATGGATCTAAGAGCACAACATATTTGAGCTTGCATCAAGCAATGTGCACCAATGTCTTAACGTACATTCCACCTCTGAGGGGGCAGTAATAAGGTGAGAACTACGGGTAAATTGGCTCACTAACAACATCTTCACAAAAATCTCTATTGAATTTCTGCTGTGGCAGTATTACATGGGCTGTTTCTAATTTTAAGCTGTAACAATGGGTCAAATTGCTTTTCCGTGGACAGGAACGTAAGCAGCTGGTATATTCATTCCTTACATAGTAGGAAGGGAATGTGCAGCTATTTGTTTTGCATGTACATATTCTGTTGATTTCCTGTATTCAATGTGTTTGCTGCTGTATTACTTTGGATAGTACGAGCAAATGTCTGTGATTGTGTTATGCATAAAATCAAACATTCCCTCTCATTCTTGATTCTAGTTGAAAATTACCCACTGGGCACAGATGTAAATTCAATGTCTATTCCACGTTGGTTCAACGTGATTCAACCAGTGTGTACCCTGTGGGTGATTATGCCTGGTGTGGACCAACTTGCAATTAAAGAGCTATTTGGGGGTATGAGTATTGTGTGAATTATTCAATTAACTAAATAATGTCCCATTTGTATTATGTGGTTTAAAGTCAATGATTCAGCTACGCTCCAATAGTTTGTTCTGGTGAAACACCTTGCTTTTTTTCATCCAATAATTATGTTGAATAGTGCTTTGAATATGAATCAAATGTAAAACAACCCACAATTAGCATATCAGTCCTTGCTTTGGAGTCTCATTAAAACCGACTGTTGGTAGGGTAATGTGTATACAACCCAGCTCAGACCTGCAAGGCTTAACTGCTGTGCTTGGAATATAGGGTACTGTTTGCATGTGATCAGCCATCTCATCTAGTAATCATTATCTTTGAAAAGAGCAGAAAACATTGATTTAACTCAGCTTGTAATGTCTTTAAATGTCTGTCCAAAATGTTATCCCCACGTTTGAAATGCTGTTTCAGTTTGGCTCAGTTCTTAATAAGGAATTTAATATCACAATAATATTTTGTCTTTTACATTCTGTTGTATTTAGAAAATGTGGTCAAAAGTATATCATACAAGCATCACTCTTTCAAATGTGCAACCATAATTAATGGTTACAATGGACAGTCCAAAAACGGCCAAAATGCCCAAACAGTGGAAGCTATTAAAGTGGGGGACTCAAAGGAGCTCTGGAATCTAGTAACACTTACAATCTGTTTGATGATCTTGTCTTTACTTTTAAGATTAAAAGTTGTGGTCATGCTACAGTAACAGCGATTGCATTTTGTCAAAAATAATGTCACTATAATAGTCAGAAACTGCCAACTTGGCATTTAGGTAGGTCTAAAAATGTGTACTGCAAGGAGGTCCAAATACCACTATCACATTTAAACTATACCGTTCCCTCCTAAAGCTGATAATTGGAAATATGAATTTTTGAATTTTACAAAAACGGAATCGCAACAAAATAAACACATTGACGCCAATAATTTAGATATCACTTTTCTCCACTAGATGGAGACTAATCACCATGTAGGCGGATAGGCCACCCTGTGACGTCTGCGGACGTAAACTATAGTGCTTTTCAGTTTGATTCACCATAGTCATAGACTTTATTCTTATCTTCATGAAATGTGTGAAAAGAAATAGGTTTACTATTCAAAACATGTATGACAATTCCTATACCTTAACAGCGATACATTAATTATGTATTTCTATAAGAATATACATTTCCTTTAGCAGAGCATTCAAATGAAGTGTTGCTGTTGGTAGAGATTATGATATGACGCCAGATTTTTACTGCGCTTTTTTGTCCCTGTTTAGTACCAGTAGTTTGGGAAAGTGGCTCATGCGATGCCACTTGATTCCTGGTTATTAAAGAGACTAACGTTGGATGAGTACAATAACGGATCTCACCGTTACCATCAACAAACAAACAAAGGGCAAATGCATGTTAATAGATTAATAGGATTTAAATGCGTTAGCTATGCTTGAATGAAAAGTAAGTAGTTAGCGTACTTCTTGCTGTTGCCATGGTAACACACGCTAAAGCAGCTGTGTGTTTTGTTTTGACTAGCCTCTGTGCAGTTTTTTGCTAACAACTAACGTTAGGTAATCTTCATTAATAATGTGTAATTATGTAGCTATATATTACGTTTTGTGGAGGTGGCTACATATAATTGAATTAATTCGATATTAATGTTAATCTAGTTCAGGGATGGGCAACTCCAGTCCTTGGGGGCCGGAGTGCCGGTGTCACACTTTTTCCAAGCAAATAGAGCTGATTAGACTAATTACATTCTAAACTGAAGATCATGATTAGTTAATTATTGGAGTCAGGTGTGTTAGCAGTTGCTGGGACTAACGTGTGACACCAGTCAGGCCCCCGAGGACTGGAGTAGCCTATCCCTGATGTAGTTAATGATTATTTTGAGGAGTCCTGTAAATTAGCTTGCTTATTGCTAACGTTAGCTCTATTTTCATCATTGAACTGTCTGTGGAAAAAAAGTGACCTAATAGGCCTAAAACTATTTCCCCAACATATTATATTGTAGATAAGTAGCCAGTGGTGTAAAGTATTTAAGTAAAAATACTTTAAAGTACTACTTAAGTAGTTTTTTTTGGTATCTGTACTTTACATTTATACTTTTACTTCACTACATTCCTAAAGAAAATAATGTACTTTTTAATCCATACATTTTCACTGACACCCAAAAGTACTGATTACATTTTGAATTCTTAGCAGGACAAGAACATGGTCCAATTCACACACTTCAGGAGAACATCCCAACTGCCTCTGATCTGGTGGATTCACTAAACACAAACGCTTCATTTGTAAATTATGCCTGAGTGTTGGAGTGTTCTGTACAGTTGAAGTCAGAAGTTTACATACACTTAGGTTGGAGTCATTAAAACTCATTTTTCAACCACTCCACAAATTTCTTGTTAACAAACTATAGTTTTGGCAAGTTAGGACATCTACTTTTAATTTTTCCAACAATTTGTTTACAGATAGATTATTTCACTTACAATTCCAGTGGGTCAGAAGTTTACATACACTAAGTTGACTGCCTTTAAACAGCTTGGAACATTCCAGAAAATTATGTCATGGCTTCTGATAGGCTAATTGACATAATTTGTGTCAATTGGAGGTGTACCTGTGGATATATTTCAAGGCCTACCTTCAAACTCAGTGCCTCTGCTTGACCTCATCGGGAAATCAAAAGAAAGAAAGGCCACGCGGCAAGGAAGAAGCCCCTGCTCCAAAACCGCCATAAAAAAGCCAGACTACGGTTTGCAACTGCACAAGGGGACAAAGGAGAAATGTCCTCTGGTCTGATGAAATAAAAATAGAACTGTTTGACCATAATGACCATTGTTATGTTTGGAGGAAAAAGAGGGGGGGGGGGGCTTGCAAGCCGAAGAACACCATCTCAACCGTGAAGCATGGGGGTGGCAGCATCATGTTGTGGGGGTGCTTTGCTGCAGGAGGGACTGGTGCACTTCACAAAATAGATGGTATCATGATGACGAAAATTTATGTGGATATATTGAAAAAACATCTCAAGACATCAGTTAAAGCTTGGTCGCAAATGGGTCTTCCAAATGGACAATGACCCCAAGCATACTTCCAAAGTTATGACAAAATGGCTTAAGGACAACAAAGTCAAGATATTGGAGTGGCCATCACAAAGCCCTGACCTCAATCCCATAGACAATTTGTGGGCAGAATTGAAAAAGCGTGTGCAAGCAAGGAGGTCTACAAACCTGACTCAGTTACACCATCTCTGTCAGGAGGAATTGGCCAAAATTCACAACTTATTGTGGGAAGCTCGTGGAAGGCTACCTGAAACATTTGACCCAAGTTAAACAATTTAAAGGCAATGCTACCAAATACTAATTGAGTGTATGTAAACTTCTGACCCACTGGGAATGTGATGAAAGAAATAAAAGCTGAAATGAATTATTCTCTCTGTTATTATTCTGACATTTCACATTCTTAAAATGGGGATCCTAACCTAAGACAGGGCATTTATACTTGGATTAAATGTCAGTAATTGTGAAAAACATAGCCAAATACATATAAACTAAGGTGTATGTAAACTTCCGACTTCAACTGTAGATAAAAAAAATTAAAAAAAAAGAACATTGTGCCGTTTGGTTTGCTTAATATAAGCAATTTGAAATTATTTATACTTTTACTCTTGATACTTAAGTACATTTAAAACCAAATACATTTAGACTTTTACTCAAGTATTTTACTGGTTGACTTTTGAGTCATTTCCTATTAAGGCATCTTTACTTTTACTCAAGTATGACAAATTGGTACTTCTTCCACCACTGTAAGTAGAAAACAAACTATTTGACTTCATTTGCAGACGGAACGCTGCTAAAAGAAATCCTTCAAACTCCATTCAATCAGTGCACTTCAGCTCAGAGCGCTTTGAATGTTTTTAAACATCACACACATTAAAACACTACTATGCAGGTTTCATGCCAGATAATTATATTTAGCTGGAACAGGTCATGGAAAGTTAATTGCTGCTTGTATGAGGTTGAAATAATTATGTGTTTTAAGCAGCTGGGTATTGGCTCCTCCTGCAACAATGCCTTTCTTGGTTAAGAATGTAACGTTCTTGTTTCATGGCTTCCTCTAATGACACGTTTGAATAGGCTAGGCCCATATAATTAGAATAGTAATGGTAGTTTAATAAGGTCCCTATGGCTAGGCTTATCAGTCTAAGATTCACTACAGTAGGCGGTGGGCCAGAAAGCGTGAAGTTGATCGATCCCCATCGAGGGAGGAGCTGATTTTTATTTTATTTTATTGTATATGACAGTGAAACAGTCTTATGACTATAAAATGTGTTGGCACCTTAAATTCTTGCACAAATGTTTGATGAAGACTGAAATAAGATCAATATCTGTTTTGAGTGCACTTGAAATATGCAGCATGCAATGTGAATTGTCTTGATCGTTTGAAGAGGTAATTCCGTTGACCGCTTAGCCAATTTATTGAAAGCTAGTCAATGTTAGTCTGAATAGCCTAGCCAGCTACTGTACATGTAAATTTGCCTGCTCAGGAAGCTAGTGTTTCAAAAGCTATCTGTCGGTGAATTCAAATTTTGAATCATGTTTTGGCATGGTTATGTCTCATTTCAACTCACTATCTTCAGGCGTAGCCCTTTACACTTGTACGGGTTGAAAATGGCAGATTTGGACACTGATAAGTGGCTAAATTGGAACGCAGTGGCTGTACAATAACATGCTATACATTACTTCAGAGCTCAGGTTTTCCACTTCATAGCTTTGCATGTGTTTTGACTGACAGCCGTTCTGTCTTGAGCACTACTTGCAACAAGAATTTGCCCCTATCCCTCCCACTGATTGGGCAACTTTTGCAAATGTTTTGTTGTCTGAGTGAGGAAAATGCTGTATATTACAAGGACTCTATTTTCTTTGAAAGATGAGACGTCGAGGATTATAATAAATACTGCTTTGATGTCATACAAGCAAGCCAAATACCCGCGAGTCCAAATGTGCACTTCACATTTCCATATCATATAATATACATTGTCACTGTTTATGATCACTATGTTTGATGTACTGTTAGAAGATGACATGGTGTTGTACCTTTGCTTGTCTTGAACAGAATAAGACTATATTTGTTATATTGTGAAGAAAGTTTGCAGCGGCTCACACATCTAAATACACTTAGGACTGCATTCTATGTGCACCAAAATGACCATCTGCTTCTCTGAATTGCCTTGAGAAAGCGTAAAGCGTAAATCATAGTCTACTGATGCTGAGGTGCTATAGTCCAGTGCCCTTTGTGACATAGCTACACTGCTCTGAGACCACCACACACTGGAAACGCACAGCCTGATCGAGCACCTCCCTCCCCACAATTCTCAACCAAAGCAGTTCTGGTACGGGTCCTCTTCATTTGAATGTGTTGACAGTTAGAGAAATTTCTTGAGCTGCACTGAGAATTCAAAGTATGAAAGCCAATGGTCCAATATTCTAGGACACTGCTGTGCATACGCGTATGCATTTTGGACTGTGATAAACACAACACTGTAAGATCATATTTTATAATTTTGCTAGTCATGTTGGCAATACAATAAGCTTTCAAATGATGCCCACCCTACCCAGGTTGCAATTTATAATGGACTCTTTTTGGATTGCGTGAACAACAGTAATTCTGTAAAGGCGAGGACGCAGGGCTGTTTTACAAACAAAACAACCACATGTGAGCTTGCTCTAGTTCCTCATCGGCACAGCTAGGAGAGCTCAAAATAGCAACTTTATAGTTGAAGACTTCTTTAACTCATTAAAATTCATTGAAATGACTTAGCAACTGTGTACACTTTGGAGAGGTGTGTGGCAACATATAGATGTTGCACCTAACCCAACCTTTCCAGTAATATTATTATGTTACTGAATGTATCCAGAATATTTAACTGTGGCAATGTACAGTAAATCTAAAATGCACATAAAATTAAGTTATGTTTGGATTCAGTCTTGTCAGGTGAACTGTTGTGTCCTCACCGTTAGTCATACTTTTCCCATAATCTCTAAACTGTTCCCTTTTCATTGCTTCCATGGTTATACATATGCTTTCCATATTTCTTCTGTAAGAAACATTTCAATTTATCCCTATACATACAGGCCAAATCTCATGAGTCTAAGGGTTAAAGAAACATTCAGTCATATAATTTGCATAAACCCCCAAAAAGTATAGATACAACTATGTGTGTCATGTATGCTAGAATGGAGTTTTAAAAACTACAGCTGCATATTAGCCAACATGGCATATCCTACACATAGACTATACCTTGCAATACAATTTTCTCTAAAAACAGCTGGGCAAAATGTATACAATGTGCTCTGCAATAAGATGACCAGAGTTTGATTCTAAATCAGATGAGTTCTCAAATGTCAGCAGCTGCCCAATACCATGGTCAGCATGCATAATGTTGAATGCATTTTAATATAACGTATGAAGAATTTATTTATCTAGGCAAGTCAGTTAAGAACACATTTTTATTTTCAATGATGGTGGGTTAACGACAGATTTTTATCTTGTCAGCTTGGGGATTTGAACTTGCAACCTTTCGGTTACTAACCCAACACTAGGCTACCCTGCCGCCCCAATGATAGAGAATGATAAAGAGCCTGCAGGATTATAGAAAAAGCAGTTGGGAAATGAATGTTTGAGTTTCAAAGGCTAAATGTCCAGTGAATGTGAATTGATTGGTTTAAATGGTTACTTTCCTACTAACCTTCAAAGTTGACAGTGCCAAATGTTTGCCAATCCATTATTCTACTACTAAATATGACTGAGTGTGATGCATGTTTTCCATAGTGTACCTTTCATGCCTATACATTAGAACAAAGAACTTCCCATTTAGTGTTTCACCATTTGAGTATGGAGACAAATAGCAAAGTTGTCTCAGGCAGTATTTGAAGTATCTGTCATCAACACATGCTTCAGTACACCCACCCCCGCCGCCATCCTCTCTCTAGGAGCACTTGTGTGCCCTGGCCCCATAGGTGTATCGAAAGGATACCACCCTGGTCACCAATGTAGACAACCGATGTAGAGAGAGAGAAGTGCCTTAGCGGAATGCAATCTTAAGATTGTGTAGTCCAGAGACGATAACTGTACCATCTACGGCAAAAGTCTGGGTTCATGACAGGGACAATGGAGTTCTCATCACTGCATGTTACAATAGTAAAACATTCTGTTTTTCACCTCGTCAAACTGATTCTATATTGAATTGAGTATTTGAGATTCCCTAACAAGCATGTGTATCTGTAGTTGGTGCTCTTCAACTCTAATTGACTGTAAGACAAAACCCACAAAGAAAAGACAACAGACAAATGCATATGGGGTCTCAATGTCTAATAGTGATGGCAGGGCTAGTTCAAACTGCAGTAGGATGGTTCTCCTCACAGGTGAGTGAGCCCATGCTTGGTGAATAGCACGTGCTTGATCTCTGGGAGCAGGACAGAGGAGAGGAGAGCTGAATAGGTCATGGGAGACATGAATGAATCAAATAAATCATCACAGCAGTTTAGGACCTAGAAATGAACATCCTGACAGTCAAAAAAAAGGACAATAACTAGACTACTAGGGTAAGGATAGAGGGAGGGTGCTCTGCATCCTATTACATTAACCCTGTCAATAGGCCTAGTTGGAGTCTCAAAATCCCAACCCTAGGCAACACAGTGACTAGGGTCTGGTTTCAATGATGGACTCTTTTGGCATAGAAGAACTACGTAACTGCCTACGTCTATATACGTCTATGCCACTTGGATATAGTTGTGACTTAGTTCCTCTGTCAAAAGAGTCCACCCTTGAAACCAGACCCTAGTCACTGCTTCTGCCTAGGGTCGGGTTTACGAGACTAGGGATATTGTGGCATTTATGTTTTGGGAGTCCTGCCTTGATGACTCTATTAGCTTTACAAAAATCTATGGGACAAGTATTGTAGTCTTAAATTATTACTTGGAATAATGATAGCTAAAGCTCCCTGTCCCAGAATGGCATGCTGGAGATAAAGCTACAGTATCTGCTGCTGCCAACTAGCAACAGGTCTGCTTATTTTAGCTAGCTAGCTACATTGCTAAGATTAAGTAAAGTTGGGAGTTATTTTAGATTGATGGTATCATGTTTCTATAACTAAATAGATTACAAATATTAAAAAGACTTGATAGCAATTTGTCGGACAGAGATCTCTGAGCTGTCACCAGCTGTGTTTATGTATCTTAGGTACAGAGAACATGATTGGCAGACGTGATCAGCAGAGATGGTACCTGGGTAGGAAGAGTTTTGATTGATTCACTGTTTAGTACTTGGCAGCGTTTGCCTGTCCAGCGAACAAATATAAAAGTACGTATTTTGAAAACAATTGCAAGAATTAACATTGCCAACAAACGCAAATGTGTTGAGATGAAATACGCAATATGTAAATAAATAAAAAAACAGCTCCTCCATCGCCAGAAGGCGATCATCTCCAAAACTAAAGCAGATCCGATGCTTCGGCCCACCGCCTACAGAGGATAGTGCTGTCCAGAGTCATACTGTATATGCAATTTGTTGACACCACAACACAGTACGGACTTCCCGAATGCTAATCAATAAAAACGTCTGTTAAATTCGCTGATCTGTATTGCTTGTTTTACAGCAGGTCATGACGTAGGGATTTATCTGAGTCTCTCTCTTATTGGTACATCACCAATTTTCAGAATAAAGGCGCTAACGTGGCGGCCGTTCTAAAACCTGGCCCAACTCTCTTAATATATGGCACTGGTGCTGTCCATAGGGTAAATACATTTGAATCCAGTCACTTTTGACAGCACCCCATTTGGTTTGAATGAAACCATCTATAAATATTTGCCCGTTGTAGAAGTGCTCAGAAAGTGACATTTTCGACCTGAATGCCATAACATTCAAAAGATAAAGGTGCTCAAAGTTGACCCATTTTACATACCCCACCCTACCATGAGACTTCCATGTCTTAATCACTGGAAAAGATAAACAGTTGAGATTTTATATAATTTAAAAGCTTACAAACAGGGTTGTCAAACTATTTGATCATTTCTGGTAAAAAAAAAAACGTTTATTATTTTTTAAATGTTTTTTTAATGTTAATTATCTAAAAACACATATGTTCACATATGGTGTAGCTAAGCCCCTATTTGACATCATCTAAGATTTTGGTGTTGTGCCTGCCATCGGTTGAGACACAACTTGCTCTTGAATACAGGGTGGGTAAATGTACTAAAATGGGAATACATTTGAAATTTCAACTCTGAAATGGTACCACAAAGATTGTTGGTGGTCCACACATCAGAGAATGTTGACTTGAATGGGAATATGTTTACAATTTTACTGTCAATCCTCCATAGGAAACCTATTGAAATCATATACATTTAGAATAGAAATGACCATTTAAGTTGACATTCGACAGTTGGTGGACCGGCGGTCATGTTTGTGATAGTAATTAAAGTAAAAAAGTAAATGACATTTTAATTTCAATGTTGTACCAGCGGAATTGCAATGGTCTGAAGGGATAGGTCCATTCTATGAATTATATTTCTATGATTGAAATAACACCCACCCTGTATTCAAGAGCATATTGTGTTTCAACCAATGCTGGGCACAACACGATCAACTCAGATGATGTGAAGTAGGGTCTAAGCTATAACAAATGCAAATATAATATTTTTAAAAAATCTGAGTTTACATGCAATTTTTATTTAACTAGGCAAGTCAGTTAAGAACAAATTCTTATTTTCAATGACGGCCTAGGAACAGTGGGTTAACTGCCTGTTCAGGGGCAGAACAATAGATTTGTACCTTGTCAGCTCAGGGATTTGAACTTGTAACCTTCCGGTCACTAGTCCAAAGGCATAGGATATTTTTTATCAGTGACACATTGGAAACCAAATGGAAAAAATGAGGAAGCACCAGTGAAAATCTATGCGTAAAGGAGCTCAACTTAGACCGAAATCCAGCAGTACTGAGTGGACAGTGCCACTCACATAGAAATATATTGGTTTAAACCATGGTAGAGAGGTGGGGGTGCTCGTTTCATTTGGAAGCTTTTATTTTCATATTTACCACTGTCAAACCTATTTACCATTTTTTTTTAACAAATAGAAGAATGAGAGTTTACACATTTTTTGATAATTGACGTTAAATGCTTAAACATTTCATTATTTTTATTAAACATTATTTTTTCAATAAACAATCAAATAGTTTGAGAACCCTGTTTTGTAAGCTTTTAAATGATGTCAAACTCAACCGTTTATCTTTTCTAGTGATGAAGACATGGATGTCTGGTGGTATGGTGGGGTATACAAAATGGGTAATTTTGAGTACCTTTATCTCCTGAATGTTTTGGCATTCAGGTCAAAAAAGTCACTGCATACTGTACACATACAGTGATAATGATAGATGGACCTGGATGGCGTTGTCAGACAAACAGTCCAATATAGCACGTTAAGTCCAGTAGAGGACTGCCTGTGACACAGTACAGCACATAGCCTAGTTCTTCTAACGTATGGTTTAATGAAATGCACCAACATGATATCAGACACCCTTTGATAAGATCACCATCCTTGCGGGTGAGTATATCCCTCCCAAATTCTTCAGAAAGCCAACTAATTAATTTCCATTTTGTTATCATCCTTTGATTCCTATTGCATGGATAGTTTGAGGCCTTATGGCATCTTTTCTTGCTTAAGAATTATGAATGACTGAAGTTTAAACTTAGCTATTACGCCTAGTTGGTGTTTTGCAAAGATTATTTTGCAGTGTTTACATTCTGAGATGTTCCTCTTTGAGACGTCATTTGAGAATCTGGAATATATCTTTTTCAAGATGCCTTCGTTCAGTTCCTATAGCTTGGGCTAGTGTTATACAGAGGTTAGCCAATATTGTGATTAAACCAATAAGAATTTATTCTGAATTTGTTGAGCCTTATCTCCTAGCAACATGTAGAGTCCTCTGAGCATGCAAGGCAAATTGATATTCATGTTCCCCTGTGTAAAGCATGTGCCATCGGCCTGTAGACACTTTCAGTTGTTTGTCACTGGCCTATGCACAATACCCTATAATGGCAAAGTGGAATAATGTTTTATGTGTTTATGTTTGTGTATGTGTTTTAGATGTTTACAAATTAATCAAATGGAAAGCTGAACTGTATTGATTCAATAAGTATTCAACCCCCTTGTTATGACAAGCCTAAATGTTTTCAAGAGTAAAAATTTGCGTAAGTCACATAATAAGTTGCATGGACTCATTTTGTGTGCGAAATTCAGTCGAGCAGTGAATTTCAAACAGATTCAACGACAAAGATCAGGGAGGTTTTCCAATGCCTTTCAAAGAAAGGCACCTATTGGTAGATCAAAAAACATTTATAAAATAAAAGCAGACATTGAATATCCCTTTGAGCATGGTGGTGAAGTTATTAATTACACGTTGGATGGTGTATCAATACACCCAGTCACTACAACGATACAGGCATCCTTCCTAACTCAGTTGCCGGAGAGGAAGGAAACCGCTCAGGGATTTCCCCTTGAGGCCAATGGTTACATTAAAACAGTTACAGACGGGGGAACCAGGGGTGGCTCAGCTCCTATTGATGAGACGTTAGCTCTCTTAAGTGCAACAAAAGTCAAATTTGGGGGTGGTCTCTAAATAATGCAAATTTAACCATTCTCCTATTTGTTTCAAATTAAGTGGTAAGGTGGTAGGTTTGACAGTGGTAAATATGAAAATATAATCTTCCAAATGAAATGAGCACCCCCACCTCTCTGCCATGGTTTAAACCAATATATTCTATATGCTTGGCACTGTCCACTCAGTACTGCTGGATTTCGGCCTTAGCTGAGCTCCTTTACGCATATATTTTCACTGGCATTTCCTAATTTTTGCCATTTGTTTTCCAATGTGTCATTAATTTAAAAAATGACCTATGCCTTTATTCCAATGCATTAGATCTAAACATTGATTTATCATTGTTTGCTTTTGTCAGTCAGCTGTTTAGAGCGCTCATTGTGTTGTTTTTCAGGTCTGCGCGGGAACTGGTGTTCTCCATGCCATCCGTGGCCAGAAGTAGTAGACCATTTATTTACCTTTTATTTTCTATCAATATTTGTTTTCTTTCCTGGATCAGCTGCTGATGGTCGACAATATCACTAGCCTACAGCTAGACACCAATGAGCATCCAATCCAGCCAACAAAAGGCTGGCTATACGTTAATGACAGTAGGCCTGTAAGGGGACTCTTTTGGTTAGAAGAGTTCAGTTAGAAGCATTCGATTTTGCAAGGGCATAGACCTATAACTGTCTTCACAATGAAACATAATGAAATGTTACGTAGGCATACTTGCATTGCATTTTCCGAGTTCTTCATGATTCATACAGGGTTTAAGTTCAATGTTCTAATTAAATTGTTAAATGCTTAAAAATTGCAAATAACACTGTCATTAATGTAAGGAAAGAAAGGTGGTGTTTTATGTCACACAATCTGTGAAGACTCCAAGCATTAACTCATGATCTAGGGAGTAAAACATGTTTTGATTCAACTCATGTATTATATTGAATGTAGGCTACCTGTTCTGTGTGTATTTATGTGTGTAAAATTGCCACAGCTGAGAGGGCAATAAGGCACTAAAGTAATACTGTTAAAATATGGAGAAGCAATTAACTTTTTGCCCTGAAAACAAAGTGTTATGTTTCGGTCAAATCCAATACAACACGTTACTAAGTACCACTCTCCATATTTTCAAGCATAGTGGTGGCTGCATCATGTTATGGGTCTGCTTGTAATCGTTAAGGTCTGATTTAGTTTTTCAGGATAACAAAATTAACGGAATGGAGCTAAGCACAGTCAAAATCCTAGAGGAGAACCTGGTTCAGTCAGCTTTCCACCAGACACTGGGAGACAAATTCACCTTTCAGCAGGACAATAACCTAAAACAAAAGGACAAATCTACGCTGGAGTTGCTTACCAAGAAGACAGTGAATGTTTCGGAATGTCCGAGTTACAGTTTTGACTTAAATCTGCTTGAAAATCTATGGCAAGACTTGAAAATGGTTGTCTAGCAATGATCAACAACCAATTTGACAGAGCTTGAAGAGTTTTGAAAAGAATAATGGGCAAATATAGTACAATCCAGGTGTGCAGTGCTCTTAGACTTACCCAGAAATGCTCACAGCTGTAATCACTGCCAAAGGTGATTCTAACATATATTGACTCAGGGGTGTATAGAATGTACTTAGGTAAAAAATATTTTTCATTTTCAATATTTTAGCTAAAATTTCTAAAAATATGTTTTCACTTTGTCATTATAGAAAAAAATTAATTGAATCAATTTTGAATTCAGGCTGTAACACAAGAAAATGTGGAATAAGTCAAGAGGTATGAATAGTTTCTGAAGGCACTGTATCTGTAAGGTTCTTCGTCGGGCGAAAGAGAGGAGGACCAAAATGCAGCGTGATGATTATCAATTTTAATAGAATACTTGAACAACGAACAAAAAACAATAAACTGACAAAATGAACGAAGACGAAACCGTCCCGTACCGTGAACACTGGAAACAGGAACAATCACCTACACCCCACAATACAAAACAGACTACCTAAATATGGTTCCCAATCAGAGACAACGACTAACACCTGCCTCTGATTGAGAACCATATCAGGCCAAACACATCGAAACAGACAAACTAGACATACATAAAATGCCCACTCATATAACACCCTGACCAACCAAAATATAGAAACAAACAACGCAAACTATGGTCAGAGTGTGACAGTATCAGACATGACCTGAGAAGACAAAAGGAATTCTTGGAAGGCCCACTAAGTGGCTTGTTTACGGGGTGCTACATACTTATGGCTGCAGAGGGGAGGAACTAAAGGCACCTTACATTTCTTTCAAGTGCCCATCAATTGAAGCTGTCTGGTAATTCAGTATGATGTATATGATTTTAAGCAGATATTGGATGTCTGAATGTTCAGCTTGGCAAAGACAGGTCCATGGTTCTTTCAGTTCAGACTGATTGCTCCTCCGGGTATAGTTCTTAACAATAAACACACTCGACACTCAGCACAGATACTGTACTGCACAAAGACATACCTTTTTAGAGGAAGTCGATTGTAACCAAGGAGAGCTTGTGGCCGAGTCAAGACTATAATTTTTTTTATTAACCTAAAAGTCCATAGTTTGAGTCTCATGGCATTGACAAAGGAAATGTGATTTGCTCATCAATCAGTTAAATCTGTCTATATAATGTTATTCATCCCATAATTTAGTGAACTAGACTGCCTCAGCATTGTCATTCTAGACATGCAAAGCCTTCCTTCATCAGGTAATGTAATTCCATGCTTCATTAGTACTGTGAAGTTTATCATTTGTCATCAAAGCCAGCTGTCAATAAATAATTAAGTTGCAGATGAGGAGAATGAAATATTTTGGCTGAAGGAAGGAAGATTGCTGTCTACATTTTAATTGCATACACACATGTTGTGTGTGTGTGTGCTTAGCCAAGGTTTTAATTAGCTGTGGTGTGGCTACAAAGCAACACCTGTTCATAGTCTGCCTACTTTTTGAGCTGTACTTTCACCTTCAACAAACCGTTATTTGGCATATTTACACCTATAGAAGAAAACAACATGTAGGCTAACGATTATCTAACAAATGGACAGACAGTTCAGGCACTGCTCCCCTTTCATCTGAATGAAAATGATTAGGAGCCTAACTGCAAAACTGGCATTTTTTCTTGTTTATTACAGTGTAATAATTGTGGAAGAATCAAAACTATAGATTTTATTTAGGCCTACACCTTTCTGTTGCCACACAGACCATGAAAGTGCGATGGCAGTGCATTTCGAAAACAAAAGAAAGAGATGGAGGGGGTGGAGAGCGAGATAGAGGAGACCTCTATCTGGTCCGGAATTATCTTTGTGTGTCCAGGCATCATTCCAATGTCACATTTAATTTGCATTCCAAGCTGAAACACTGCATCTCCCTTGCAGTCAAGGGAAACAATGTGCATTTCCATCCACAAACAATCAGTAAATAAACTCTAATGGGGTTCTGACAGTTATGGTTGAGAGGATTGAAAAAGCAGAGGGATCGATTGATGACATTCTATCTGCCATAATTACTTTCTACTGAGATCTGGCGAGCATGAGGAAGCATATGGTTCCTGTCTGGTAGGAAAACCTACGTGTTAATATATTCTACTGTATCTCTGTGTGTGAACCAAGCCTATGATGATGCTGTTTTAGAAAGTTGTGGAGACCAACCTCTATTCAGTCTGTTAGGCTGGTACACTAGTAAAAGGGTAGACACAAAGCAGGATATCAATCATATCGGAAATTATGTGAGAAGTTTGTTTCCCTCATTCAAAACCCCATTTCTAATAGGCTAACTTGTAATATGTGCTCTTTACTATTGCATCCACTAGTATATTACCATAAGTATTTATATATTCCTACTACCAGTCACTTTTTATGTATAAACCCACCTCAACTATTCCAGTACACCTGCACATTGAAAAATGTACTGGCACTGACCTGAATATACTTGCATTCTCATGTTTCTTTAATACATCTTAGTTCTTGTGTGATTTTATTTTATTTGTACTTTTTATTTTATTTTCTATAATATTATTATCTCTGCATTGTTGGGAAAGAGCTCTCAAGGTAAGAATTTCACTGTACTGTTTTACACCTGTTGTATCCTGTGTACGTGGCGAATAAACTTAGAAACAGGAAACTTATTTGAAGTGTAAAATAACTCAGTGGTGATTAAATGTGTATTATAACAGCATAAGCCTATTTTGTGTTCAGGTCTGATGGGCTGTGAGAAGCAGTAAACATGGAACACTTTGAGGCTGCTCCAGGTTGGTAAGTACAGTCTGTGTTGCCTTGTTGTCATTCACATACATGCTAGGCCTTTGCAATACATGGCACTTTTGCTGGCGCTGATTCAGTGCAGGAAGGCAGCTGCTAATGCAAAGATGTAGTTTGTCTAATCCAGATTTTTTTGCCTCTAAATATGTAATTTGGGGCTTCATAAGTGCCAATAGTGTTTCAGTGAGCTGTTGATTAGTTTTGAGTGCAGTCATGCCTCTGCTGCCTATACCATTCGTCATGCTAATTCACATTTTAATTAATGTCCGTCAAGCCCTATGGTTAAAGCAATATTCACAGGCTTGAAAACCCCATTAGAGGCTTTAGTACTGAGTAATACATGTATATGGTTTGTTCAGATTCTCAATTCCACAGCAAGCGCAGTAATTCTGATATTTTGGAAATGCTTACAATCAAATTCAGTTATATGTGGGCCTATCTTTTATGGAGCCGTTATGGCAGCTCTTACTGATAGAACGCATGTTCTCAATTTAGCCAGTCTGTACAGTACATTGTGTTCAATCAGTCTGAAAGCTGACATATCACTCATGTAAGGTTTCTTTTAGAATCCATTACAGTAATATCCTTCTCATGAGACTATTAGCAGATCACTCAAACATGATTGGGAGATTGGCTAAACCAAGAATGTAATAGTACTGTAAGACCCCTCTGGCTTAAAGCAATCCAAGACCTGTGGATCTGTAGTGACCCATTTTAAGGTCAGACGTCTCCCTGACCTGACATCAAATTTCCTCCCCACTGGGCGGGCTGTCGGGCAGGCACACCCTCCCTAAGGCACCTGCAGAGCAAGACACTGGTCCCTCCCTGTGATACACTCATCACATGCCTCCCTCTCCCACAAATGAGCTGTGATTGAGGTGATTTGGATTTCCAGAGGCTGTCACAATGGTTTTGACTAGCAAATAGACGGGTGGTAATGGGAGAGACAGGCCTGTTATGAGAGCCCTGTCAGGGATAAGATAATGCCTCAGAGTGAAGAGGTTAAAGACACCGCTTCCCAGTTAATAATTAATTGGTGTCCGTGTGGCGGATCCACTCCAATGCTCCCAGTCATCACTTGATAATTGCTTTACATTTAATTTGGCTTTGGAGAGCGTTTTTCAAGCCAAGTAAACTGTGCTTAGTGTTAATAATATGAACCTGTCTTCAGACACCGGTTTGGTCAGAAACCAATGGTGACGAGACAAAGGTAGGCAAAGTGTGCCAATTTGAACGCTGGAGATGGTGTCTCCATTTCGAAGTAGTTTATCCAATTGACAGGGGGAAACACCAATTGACAGGGGGAAATATATCTATGGTTGTGTTCTGTGATTTAACAGAGAAGATAATTGTTACCATTATCAAAAGTTAATTTGGGAATAATACATTTTTACAGTTGTATCATAGTATGACTAATTAGGGGATTCATAATAATATTACTTTAACCTGGGATGGATTAAAAGACTAGGCCTGTTATTGTACACCACAGTAACTCACTTCTAGAATGTATTAGAATGAAAAGTCTGAATAGGCATCTTATTGTGTACTATAAGGTGGAAACGGAATGAACCCTTTACTTTTCTCAATGTCAAGTGTCTCACCAAAGTATTTCCCAACTTTAATCCTCTTAATAAAAAAAGCTGCCAGGTGCTCTTTAGCATTTTGGGGTTCTGTGCTGCGGCAGCTTGCTCTGGTCTAAACAGTGGGGGAGAAAGAATCTGAGTTACCTTAAGTAGCAGAGCTGTCGCCACAGTGACAGTGTCAGGCCTCCTACTGAGGCGCCCTCCAACTGACTGGCTCCTAAGGTCATGTGAGTTAAACTGCCCAGGTGTATCTGTGTGCAATTAAGTGCTAGACAAAAGAGAACCAGCAGTCAGACTCAAGCCCCAGAGGACAGGAGTTGCCCATCCCTGACCTATATAGTGATTAGGGCTGGCACAATTACTGCATATCCGACAGTTATGGATGATAACCATCATTTAAATAAAATAACCGTTTACATTTATTTTATTTTTTGTGTGTGTGGAACGAACAGCTAATTGAAGACGGGGCGGCCGGGCATTCGTGCAGTTGAGTCGGTTTCTGCGGTAACATGGATTCTTAACAATGTGATGTAACTTTGTTGCTCCCTGCTGAAACAAGCAAAGTGTTGTAGCAAACAATTCTTTGGTTGCCTAGGCAATGCCCCCCTCCCTGCAGCACGGCAACACATGCAGTCAG
Source organism: Oncorhynchus mykiss (assembly GCF_057628025.1). Classification (NCBI taxonomy): domain Eukaryota; kingdom Metazoa; phylum Chordata; class Actinopteri; order Salmoniformes; family Salmonidae; genus Oncorhynchus; species Oncorhynchus mykiss. Next base: position 25,396,367 of record NC_143047.1, on the reverse strand, counting down.
GAGCGGAGGAAAACACTATTGGAACGGTGACCACAGTCATTTGGCTGCCCAATAACCGTCATCCCAAATTCCATGACCGTCACAGTCATAATAATGATGTTACACAACAGTTGGACATCAACTGAGCAAAATCCTATTTCTCTGCTGAAATAATCCTGTAAAAATGTACATTTTTATGTTGTATGATTGTTAGTTGTAGTGTGATTAGACTGTATGCCTGGATGCACCCAGAAGGGGTCATCTCAGTCTGCCTTCCATTCCTTCCCTGTGTTGTGTGTGCTTCACCCAGCTATAAAGCTCCTCATCTGTAGATGACACCAGCAGATGTTTGTGGAGCTGGCATGAAAATGGCTTCTCAGTGGAACACTGAGCAGTGGAACACTGTGAGCAGTGTAGAGAGGAAGGTGCCCCACACCCGTTTGGAGGATGAGGCTGACCTCCAGGTAGGTAGAGACCACATCCATGTTTATTCCCAGATACCACCCCCCCTTGCCCTGGGGCACTAGTACCACCCTCTACCCCTCCCCGGCTGTCACGCCCAGACCATAGAGAGCCATTGGTTCTCTATGGTGTAGTAGGTCAGGGTGTGACTAGGGGGTGTTCTAGCTCAATATTTCTATGTTGGTGTTTTGTATGGTTCCCAATTAGAGGCAGCTGGTAATCGTTGCCTCTAATTGGGGATCATATTTAGGTAGCCATTTTTCACACCTGTGTTTGTGGGATATTGTTTGTTTTGTGCACCACTACTTTCGTTGTGGGTTTATTGTTTTGAAGTTTCACCGAAATAAAGATGTGGAACTTCACACACGCTGCATCTTGTTCCCGTTGTAACGGATTTCTTCGTCTGAAGAGGTGTAGCAAGGATCGAACCAATACGCAGCGTGGTAAGAGTCCATGTTTTAATAGAAAAGACTGAACATGACACAAATACAAAGTGAAATGGAAACAAACCAGTCCCGTGTGGCACAAACACTGACACAGGAAACAATCACCCACAAAATACCCAAAGAATATGGCTGCCTAAATATGGCTCCCAATCAGAGACAACGATAAACACCTGCCTCTAATTGAGAACCAATATAGGCAACCATAGACCTATATAAACACCTAGATGGAAACAACCCCATAAATCTCCAAAAAACCCTAGACAGTACAACCACACCCTAGATGAGACAAAAACACACATATCACCCATGTCACACCCTGACCTAACCAAAATAATAAAGCAAACAAAGAATACTAAGGTCAGGGCGTGACACCCATCCTTATTACGAACGTGACACCGGCTGACCTCTACACTGCCTCCATCTGCACCAGTTTGCTCCTGATTCCACCCCCTCTCTCGGGGCTTCGGATGCTCTCTTTGCCAAATCTGCAGCAGGCAGTGCTCAGCCTTGCATGCGCAGAGATAATGATCAAGTTAATTAGACCTGAGATTGAATGAACTGCGGCAGCAACTTAATCATTTGTAACTTGATTAGAAATACTATATTCTGCAACTCCAGAGACGGGCAAACTTTCCTTTTTTGAGTGCTCGAAAATTAAGGTCCACTTTAGGATTCAGGTCTTGAGATAATGTTGCAATAGAAGCAGGGAAATAAATCCGAGCTCGTATATTCAAACAAGCCCATAAGCTGAGGCTACATTTCCTTGTGAATGGTTTTACTGAGTTGACGGAGCAGATGTGGGTTGCCTTTCTGTTAATTGTTCCTCTGTTATCCCCATAGCAAATATGCTCATTTGGGAGGAAATTAGGTCAAGGTAGCTTTGGGGTCGTCTGTGAAGCCACCCACAACGAGACAAGGAAGAAATGGGCTATTAAGAAGGTGAACAAAGAGAAGGTGAGTGCATTAGTGTTTCCCATGGGCTGTGGTGAAAAGAGACAGTCTAAAGTCAGTCTAATGGCTACTAGAACAGCCCCACACCTCAGTGCACTCACTCAGCTTCTTCCCTCCATGCAGGCTGGAAGTTCAGGTGTCAAACTGTTGGAACGGGAAGTGAGCATCCTGAAATGTGTGAACCACGCACACATAATACATCTGGAGGAAGTCTTTGAAACACAAAAGGTAAGGGATGCTTTCTTCGAAGCAATGGAGTCAATATCTCAGTAGTGTGCATGCAGACGATTGCGTAAGCACCATGAATGAGAGCGAGGCTGGTCAGATCTATTTGTGGGGGCCATTATCAGTCTGTGTGCTGTGCTTTGTGTCCAGAGGATGTATCTGGTTACTGAGCTGTGTGAGGGAGGGGAGCTGAAGGAGCTCCTTCAGAAGAACACACGCTTCACAGAGGAGGAGACCAGGCACATCATCAACAGCCTGGCTGAGGCCATCGTCTACCTGCATAAGAAGGGTAATATGACTGACTAAAGTTATCGGTTTCACACCGTTACAAGGCTCTACATTTGAACATTTTACACGGTGAAACTTTATTTCAAGCAACAATAAAGGAAGGGTGAGAGGCAGAATATCAGACTGCCTTCTTTTACCTTTATGAAACATAACTAACTAATCTAGGTGCACTGATTAAATCATTCCAACATTAATGCAAACAGTACAGACAATGTGTTGTATGAGTAAATTGTGTGTGAGGACAATGTGCAAATTGGTGATATCACGGTCACATCGTACTCAAACGAGTCAAATTGCTTTGGCCTCATTGACGTGTGATAATCAGGGAGATGATACCACGTTATGGCTCCCAGTCATTATAGAACTTGGCTTATTCTAATAATGAGATAATAATGAACAACTGCCAGGCAAAAACAGTAGCCCTTTTAATTGAGTCTGAGAGGTTTATTTGAAGATGCTGTTTTTCCCCCCTCCTGATAGTGAAATCTCTAGTTAGAGGTAATTTAGGACGTTGCTTGGCAATGAGACACCATTACATGGGGCTAATGACTCATTTACAACGAGCTGGGGAGGAATACAGATTAATAGGTGTGTTTTCACACTAAGAGTCCCTCTACGCTGTCGTGCCGCACTTCTATGGCGACTAATGATACCAGTGGGGATGTGATGCTAAAGGTTAGCAGTGACTGTCACAGGTAGTGGCCTTAAAGGGCAATTCCACCACTTTTCAACCACATTTTCATTATCTCCAGCACAATACCAGTGTGTACATATATGAAAATGGTGCACCAGTACGTTTTGTAGAAATAAATATAAACGCTCTGTTTTCAGATATGTAGACACTGGTTTGGTGCTGGAGATGATGAATAGGAGGTAAACATGTGGAGGAATTGTCCTTATAAGCAGCATGAACATTTACATTCATTACTTCTTGAACAGTAAATATGACAAATTTGTTTAGTAAAGACATTGATATAATACATTTATTTTGCATAGAACAATTCATTTGGTCCCATGGGATATTACTATGAATTTTGTGAACCTTTTGTTCATTGTACTATTAGTTCTTCACAATGCTGTTGTTACTATATACATATAGAGGTTCATCCACTGTTGTACACCCCAGAGTCTTTATTTAGTCCATATCTTCCTGAGCTCAATCTACATGAACATTAGAGCAGAGGAAACAATATATTAGAGGTCAGCATGCTCTGCCCCTCTCACAAAATCCCTTTAACCGAGCTGAACTTTAAGACTCCAGCGGAGAGAACTTCTCAAAAACTAATGTGTGCAGAGACTCTTTATTTCCCATCCCATCAAGTCAATCTAGCAGCAGCATCTAATCTAACCTTTATAACTCTCTCAAACGTCTCCGAATCCTCCGCTCCATTCTGCACATCTCCTTTAATGACCACTGATACTTTGTGGCTCACCATTTTTAAAAGGAGGTTGATATCTAGAGATTTGTCATAGGGATTGCTTGAATTTAGCAAGACGTTCATGGTTTTCCTGAGGATAAAGTAGCTGTTCTTGTCACAATCTCTGGGACTTCAGCTGGGGCAGAACCCCTCTCTTCCTCAGTGAATCAAACTCATTCCCAGTGGAATGCTCGATGACACCATGATTGATTAAGGTTGTGGAGATGTCACCTGTTGAAAACAAGGCAACACTAAACATGTTGTCCCCCACGAATGATGCAGGGATGTCACGTGTCCTACTTATATCAGTACACTTGCAACAACCTAAGCAGAACAAAACTTATATTAGATCAAATAAGCCACACATAGCAAAAAAGCCATTCCATTTTATGTCACAGAATTTGACACTCATTGACCTCCATACAAAAACTTCTTACTTGGTGAGCATTTTCTTTTTTTAAACACCACCCGTTGGAGAAGACAGATTTTGGGTCCACTTATCCCTCTCGCTTCGCCTCGTCCTCTCTGGTATGACTCACATTTCAGTTAATTACTATAGCCTTGAGCCAATCAGTGTCATTTCGTAAATGCCGGATCTTTATGGTAAGACACATCATTCACCCAAGTTTAGTCAAAATCATCCAGTGCTGTCTGAGATGGCGTACGGACGTACTGAGACAGATCCACAGTCCCTTCCCCGATTTCATTGTGGGGGACAATTACTCATTGCAGATTTAGCCTTTAACTGCTTTTAACCAACCATAAGGCCTTTTGAAAGCCATTATGGTTGGTTCTTCTCATAGTAAAAGTGGTTTAATTTTCGTATTTCAGACATAGTTCACTGAGACCTGAAACTGGAGAACATTCTAGTGAAGAGTTACCATGGTGTTGATAATGACATGATCAATATCAAGGTGAGACGGTGACACAAACTGGAAAACTCACACTGCCGTTTCTCATCCAGCCAGTCTCTGCAGGGACTTAAGGACAGGCTGCTGATGTGGTTTTTTACTCCCACTCTCCCCCTAAATGGTTTTAAATGCTACCTCATTATGACAGACCCCCCTTTGGTTCCCCTTTATATCACGCCGTACAAAAGGGTGAATCAAGAGCATCTTTTAAGACAAATTACCGCCTGGGCCCAGCATGTTGTGTGCATTGGAGCACAGGCTGAAGCAGATACCTGGAACGTGGGCTCAAACAAGGCAGCATAAATCACACACACACACTGCTGAAAGACAGCGTTGTTCTGGCACGGTATAAAAGGCTTTTATCTGTCAGGAGGAGGTCATCTCTCCTGGATATTTTCTCCTGTTGTATTTCTCCTGCCTGCCATTATTTACTACATGAGACCATACAGCATGTACAGCTCGTATTTGTTATTCATCTAACATAGAGAGACCCAGTTATTGTTGCTCTTCAAGTAAACCTTGTTTTGTCTGATAAATAACACCAACAAGAAAGGATTTGATATGAGATGGATACATGCTGTAGGCCTGCGTGTGTATCAGTGTCTGCTGTCGGCCCTCTCTCCTCCCAGGTGACAGACTTTGGGTTGTCAGTGAAGAAGGGGGGTGTTGGCAGTGAGAACATGCTGAAAGCCACCTGTGGGACTCCTATCTACATGGGTAAGACTGACACGCTCAGCTCCTACACACAAAGATCACATCATATTAGAGTAGTCCTGTTAAAACCGGTCCTCTCCTCTCTGTTTCAGCTCCTGAGGTGATCAGTGCTCATGAGTACAGTCAGCAGTGTGATGTGTGGAGTATTGGGGTTATCATGTACATGCTGAAAGCAATCCACCCACCCATCCCTCCTTTATCACTGCCTGTCTTTCTGGTCTGTCTGTGTCTCTCCCTCTCACTGTAGCAGCTTTTCCTATACTGTGTACAGTTCGCCCAGTGACCGATCAACTAGTAGTATAGTTTTAGAAGCCTGTGTGACTGACCGGACTGTCTCACTGTAGGCTGTGTGACTGACAGGACTGCCTCCCTGTAGGCTGTGTGACTGACAGGACTGCCTCAACGTAGGCTGTGTGACTGACCGGTCTGCCTCCTCGTAGCCTGTGTGACTGACCGGACTGTCTCACTGTAGGCTGTGTGACTGACAGGACTGTCTCCCTGTAGGCTGTGTGACTGACAGGACTGTCTCCCTGTAGGCTGTGTGACTGACAGGACTGCCTCCCTGTAGGCTGTGTGACTGACAGGACTGCCTCCTCGTAGCCTGTGTGACTGACAGGACTGCCTCCCCGTAGCCTGTGACTGACAGGACTGCCTCCTCGTAGCCTGTGTGACTGACCGGTCTGCCTCCTCGTAGCCTGTGTGACTGACAGGACTGCCTCCCTGTAGGCTGTGTGACTGACAGGACTGCCTCAACGTAGGCTGTGTGACTGACAGGACTGCCTCAACGTAGGCTGTGTGACTGACCGGTCTGCCTCCTCATAGCCTGTGTGACTGACCGGACTGTCTCACTGTAGGCTGTGTGACTGACAGGACTGTCTCCCTGTAGGCTGTGTGACTGACAGGACTGTCTCCCTGTAGGCTGTGTGACTGACAGGACTGTCTCCCTGTAGGCTGTGTGACTGACAGGACTGCCTCCCTGTAGGCTGTGTGACTGACAGGACTGCCTCAACGTAGGCTGTGTGACTGACCGGTCTGCCTCCTCGTAGCCTGTGTGACTGACAGGACTGCCTCCCTGTAGGCTGTGTGACTGACAGGACTGCCTCCTCGTAGCCTGTGTGACTGACAGGACTGCCTCTTCGTAGCCTGTGTGACTGACAGGACTGCCTCCCCGTAGCCTGTGACTGACAGGACTGCCTCCTCGTAGCCTGTGTGACTGACCGGTCTGCCTCCTCGTAGCCTGTGTGACTGACAGGACTGCCTCCCTGTAGGCTGTGTGACTGACAGGACTGCCTCAACGTAGGCTGTGTGACTGACAGGACTGCCTCAACGTAGGCTGTGTGACTGACCGGTCTGCCTCCTCGTAGCCTGTGTGACTGACCGGACTGTCTCACTGTAGGCTGTGTGACTGACAGGACTGTCTCCCTGTAGGCTGTGTGACTGACAGGACTGTCTCCCTGTAGGCTGTGTGACTGACAGGACTGTCTCCCTGTAGGCTGTGTGACTGACAGGACTGCCTCCCTGTAGGCTGTGTGACTGACAGGACTGCCTCCCTGTAGGCTGTGTGACTGACAGGACTGCCTCCTCGTAGCCTGTGTGACTGACAGGACTGCCTCCCCGTAGCCTGTGTGACTGACAGGACTGCCTCCTCGTAGCCTGTGTGACTGACCGGTCTGCCTCCTCGTAGCCTGTGTGACTGACAGGACTGCCTCCCTGTAGGCTGTGTGACTGACAGGACTGCCTCAACGTAGGCTGTGTGACTGACAGGACTGCCTCCCTGTATGCTGTGTGACTGACCGGTCTGCCTCCCTGTAGGCTGTGTGACTGACAGGACTGCCTCCCCGTAGGCTGTGTGACTGACAGGACTGCCTCAACGTAGGCTGTGTGACTGACAGGACTGCCTCCCCGTAGGCTGTGTGACTGACAGGACTGCCTCCCCGTAGGCTGTGTGACTGACAGGTCTGCCTCCCCGTAGGCTGTGTGACTGACAGGTCTGCCTCCCCGTAGGCTGTGTGACTGACAGGTCTGCCTCCCCGTAGGCTGTGTGACTGACAGGTCTGCCTCCCCGTAGGCTGTGTGACTGACAGGACTGCCTCCCCGTAGGCTGTGTGACTGAAAGGACTGCCTCCCTGTAGGCTGTGTGACTGACAGGACTGCCTCCCTGTAGGCTGTGTGACTGACAGGACTGCCTCCCTGTAGGCTGTGTGACTGACAGGACTGCCTCCTCGTAGCCTGTGTGACTGACAGGACTGCCTCCCCGTAGCCTGTGACTGACAGGACTGCCTCCTCGTAGCCTGTGTGACTGACCGGTCTGCCTCCTCGTAGCCTGTGTGACTGACAGGACTGCCTCCCTGTAGGCTGTGTGACTGACAGGACTGCCTCAACGTAGGCTGTGTGACTGACAGGACTGCCTCAACGTAGGCTGTGTGACTGACCGGTCTGCCTCCTCATAGCCTGTGTGACTGACCGGACTGTCTCACTGTAGGCTGTGTGACTGACAGGACTGTCTCCCTGTAGGCTGTGTGACTGACAGGACTGTCTCCCTGTAGGCTGTGTGACTGACAGGACTGTCTCCCTGTAGGCTGTGTGACTGACAGGACTGTCTCCCTGTAGGCTGTGTGACTGACAGGACTGCCTCCCTGTAGGCTGTGTGACTGACAGGACTGCCTCCTCGTAGCCTGTGTGACTGACAGGACTGCCTCCCCGTAGCCTGTGACTGACAGGACTGCCTCCTCGTAGCCTGTGTGACTGACCGGTCTGCCTCCTCGTAGCCTGTGTGACTGACAGGACTGCCTCCCTGTAGGCTGTGTGACTGACAGGACTGCCTCAACGTAGGCTGTGTGACTGACAGGACTGCCTCCCTGTAGGCTGTGTGACTGACCGGTCTGCCTCCTCGTAGCCTGTGTAACTGACCGGACTGTCTCACTGTAGGCTGTGTGACTGACAGGACTGTCTCCCTGTAGGCTGTGTGACTGACAGGACTGCCTCCCCGTAGGCTGTGTGACTGACAGGACTGCCTCAACGTAGGCTGTGTGACTGACAGGACTGCCTCAACGTAGGCTGTGTGACTGACAGGACTGCCTCCCTGTAGGCTGTGTGACTGACAGGACTGCCTCAACGTAGGCTGTGTGACTGACTGGTCTGCCTCCTCGTAGCCTGTGTGACTGACCGGACTGTCTCCCTGTAGGCTGTGTGACTGACAGGACTGTCTCCCTGTAGGCTGTGTGACTGACAGGACTGTCTCCCTGTAGGCTGTGTGACTGACAGGACTGCCTCCCTGTAGGCTGTGTGACTGACAGGACTGCCTCCCTGTAGGCTGTGTGACTGACAGGACTGCCTCCTCGTAGCCTGTGTGACTGACAGGACTGCCTCCCCGTAGCCTGTGACTGACAGGACTGCCTCCTCGTAGCCTGTGTGACTGACCGGTCTGCCTCCTCGTAGCCTGTGTGACTGACAGGACTGCCTCCCTGTAGGCTGTGTGACTGACAGGACTGCCTCACTGTAGGCTGTGTGACTGACAGGACTGCCTCCCTGTAGGCTGTGTGACTGACAGGACTGCCTCAACGTGGGCTGTGTGACTGACCGGTCTGCCTCCTCGTAGCCTGTGTGACTGACCGGACTGTCTCACTGTAGGCTGTGTGACTGACAGGACTGTCTCCCTGTAGGCTGTGTGACTGACAGGACTGTCTCCCTGTAGGCTGTGTGACTGACAGGACTGCCTCCCTGTAGGCTGTGTGACTGACAGGACTGCCTCCTCGTAGCCTGTGTGACTGACAGGACTGCCTCCCCGTAGCCTGTGACTGACAGGACTGCCTCCTCGTAGCCTGTGTGACTGACCGGTCTGCCTCCTCGTAGCCTGTGTGACTGACAGGACTGCCTCCCTGTAGGCTGTGTGACTGACAGGACTGCCTCAACGTAGGCTGTGTGACTGACAGGACTGCCTCAACGTAGGCTGTGTGACTGACCGGTCTGCCTCCTCATAGCCTGTGTGACTGACCGGACTGTCTCACTGTAGGCTGTGTGACTGACAGGACTGTCTCCCTGTAGGCTGTGTGACTGACAGGACTGTCTCCCTGTAGGCTGTGTGACTGACAGGACTGTCTCCCTGTAGGCTGTGTGACTGACAGGACTGTCTCCCTGTAGGCTGTGTGATTGACAGGACTGCCTCCCTGTAGGCTGTGTGACTGACAGGACTGCCTCCTCGTAGCCTGTGTGACTGACAGGACTGCCTCCCCGTAGCCTGTGACTGACAGGACTGCCTCCTCGTAGCCTGTGTGACTGACCGGTCTGCCTCCTCGTAGCCTGTGTGACTGACCGGTCTGCCTCCTCGTAGCCTGTGTGACTGACAGGACTGCCTCCCTGTAGGCTGTGTGACTGACAGGACTGCCTCAACGTAGGCTGTGTGACTGACAGGACTGCCTCCCTGTAGGCTGTGTGACTGACCGGTCTGCCTCCTCGTAGCCTGTGTAACTGACCGGACTGTCTCACTGTAGGCTGTGTGACTGACAGGACTGTCTCCCCGTAGGCTGTGTGACTGACAGGACTGCCTCCCCGTAGGCTGTGTGACTGACAGGACTGCCTCCCTGTAGGCTGTGTGACTGACCGGTCTGCCTCCTTGTAGCCTGTGTGACTGACCGGACTGTCTCACTGTAGGCTGTGTGACTGACAGGACTGCCTCCCTGTAGGCTGTGTGACTGACAGGACTGCCTCAACGTAGGCTGTGTGACTGACCGGTCTGCCTCCTCGTAGCCTGTGTGACTGACAGGACTGCCTCCCTGTAGGCTGTGTGACTGACAGGACTGCCTCCTCGTAGCCTGTGTGACTGACAGGACTGCCTCCTCGTAGCCTGTGTGACTGACAGGACTGCCTCCCCGTAGCCTGTGACTGACAGGACTGCCTCCTCGTAGCCTGTGTGACTGACCGGTCTGCCTCCTCGTAGCCTGTGTGACTGACAGGACTGCCTCCCTGTAGGCTGTGTGACTGACAGGACTGCCTCAACGTAGGCTGTGTGACTGACAGGACTGCCTCAACGTAGGCTGTGTGACTGACCGGTCTGCCTCCTCGTAGCCTGTGTGACTGACCGGACTGTCTCACTGTAGGCTGTGTGACTGACAGGACTGTCTCCCTGTAGGCTGTGTGACTGACAGGACTGTCTCCCTGTAGGCTGTGTGACTGACAGGACTGTCTCCCTGTAGGCTGTGTGACTGACAGGACTGCCTCCCTGTAGGCTGTGTGACTGACAGGACTGCCTCCCTGTAGGCTGTGTGACTGACAGGACTGCCTCCTCGTAGCCTGTGTGACTGACAGGACTGCCTCCCCGTAGCCTGTGTGACTGACAGGACTGCCTCCTCGTAGCCTGTGTGACTGACCGGTCTGCCTCCTCGTAGCCTGTGTGACTGACAGGACTGCCTCCCTGTAGGCTGTGTGACTGACAGGACTGCCTCAACGTAGGCTGTGTGACTGACAGGACTGCCTCCCTGTATGCTGTGTGACTGACCGGTCTGCCTCCCTGTAGGCTGTGTGACTGACAGGACTGCCTCCCCGTAGGCTGTGTGACTGACAGGACTGCCTCAACGTAGGCTGTGTGACTGACAGGACTGCCTCCCCGTAGGCTGTGTGACTGACAGGACTGCCTCCCCGTAGGCTGTGTGACTGACAGGTCTGCCTCCCCGTAGGCTGTGTGACTGACAGGTCTGCCTCCCCGTAGGCTGTGTGACTGACAGGTCTGCCTCCCCGTAGGCTGTGTGACTGACAGGTCTGCCTCCCCGTAGGCTGTGTGACTGACAGGACTGCCTCCCCGTAGGCTGTGTGACTGACAGGACTGCCTCAACGTAGGCTGTGTGACTGACAGGACTGCCTCAACGTAGGCTGTGTGACTGACCGGTCTGCCTTCTCATAGCCTGTGTGACTGACCGGACTGTCTCACTGTAGGCTGTGTGACTGACAGGACTGTCTCCCTGTAGGCTGTGTGACTGACAGGACTGTCTCCCTGTAGGCTGTGTGACTGACAGGACTGTCTCCCTGTAGGCTGTGTGACTGACAGGACTGCCTCCCTGTAGGCTGTGTGACTGACAGGACTGCCTCCTCGTAGCCTGTGTGACTGACAGGACTGCCTCCCCGTAGCCTGTGACTGACAGGACTGCCTCCTCGTAGCCTGTGTGACTGACCGGTCTGCCTCCTCGTAGCCTGTGTGACTGACAGGACTGCCTCCCTGTAGGCTGTGTGACTGACAGGACTGCCTCAACGTAGGCTGTGTGACTGACAGGACTGCCTCCCTGTAGGCTGTGTGACTGACCGGTCTGCCTCCTCGTAGCCTGTGTAACTGACCGGACTGTCTCACTGTAGGCTGTGTGACTGACAGGACTGTCTCCCTGTAGGCTGTGTGACTGACAGGACTGCCTCCCCGTAGGCTGTGTGACTGACAGGACTGCCTCAACGTAGGCTGTGTGACTGACAGGACTGCCTCAACGTAGGCTGTGTGACTGACAGGACTGCCTCCCTGTAGGCTGTGTGACTGACAGGACTGCCTCAACGTAGGCTGTGTGACTGACTGGTCTGCCTCCTCGTAGCCTGTGTGACTGACCGGACTGTCTCCCTGTAGGCTGTGTGACTGACAGGACTGTCTCCCTGTAGGCTGTGTGACTGACAGGACTGTCTCCCTGTAGGCTGTGTGACTGACAGGACTGCCTCCCTGTAGGCTGTGTGACTGACAGGACTGCCTCCCTGTAGGCTGTGTGACTGACAGGACTGCCTCCTCGTAGCCTGTGTGACTGACAGGACTGCCTCCCCGTAGCCTGTGACTGACAGGACTGCCTCCTCGTAGCCTGTGTGACTGACCGGTCTGCCTCCTCGTAGCCTGTGTGACTGACAGGACTGCCTCCCTGTAGGCTGTGTGACTGACAGGACTGCCTCAACGTAGGCTGTGTGACTGACAGGACTGCCTCCCTGTAGGCTGTGTGACTGACCGGTCTGCCTCCTCGTAGCCTGTGTAACTGACCGGACTGTCTCACTGTAGGCTGTGTGACTGACAGGACTGCCTCAACGTAGGCTGTGTGACTGACAGGACTGCCTCAACGTAGGCTGTGTGACTGACCGGTCTGCCTCCTCGTAGCCTGTGTGACTGACCGGACTGTCTCACTGTAGGCTGTGTGACTGACAGGACTGCCTCCCTGTAGGCTGTGTGACTGACAGGACTGCCTCAACGTAGGCTGTGTGACTGACCGGTCTGCCTCCTCGTAGCCTGTGTGACTGACCGGACTGTCTCACTGTAGGCTGTGTGACTGACAGGACTGTCTCCCTGTAGGCTGTGTAACTGACAGGACTGTCTCCCTGTAGGCTGTGTGACTGACAGGACTGCCTCCCTGTAGGCTGTGTGACTGACAGGACTGCCTCCTCGTAGCCTGTGTGACTGACAGGACTGCCTCCCCGTAGCCTGTGTGACTGACAGGACTGCCTCCTCGTAGCCTGTGTGACTGACCGGTCTGCCTCCTCGTAGCCTGTGTGACTGACAGGACTGCCTCCCTGTAGGCTGTGTGACTGACAGGACTGCCTCAACGTAGGCTGTGTGACTGACAGGACTGCCTCCCTGTAGGCTGTGTGACTGACCGGTCTGCCTCCCTGTAGGCTGTGTGACTGACAGGACTGCCTCCCCGTAGGCTGTGTGACTGACAGGACTGCCTCAACGTAGGCTGTGTGACTGACAGGACTGCCTCCCCGTAGGCTATGTGACTGACAGGACTGCCTCCCCGTAGGCTGTGTGACTGACAGGTCTGCCTCCCCGTAGGCTGTGTGACTGACAGGTCTGCCTCCCCGTAGGCTGTGTGACTGACAGGTCTGCCTCCCCGTAGGCTGTGTGACTGACAGGTCTGCCTCCCCGTAGGCTGTGTGACTGACAGGTCTGCCTCCCCGTAGGCTGTGTGACTGACAGGTCTGCCTCCCCGTAGGCTGTGTGACTGACAGGTCTGCCTCCCCGTCGGCTGTGTGACTGACAGGTCTGCCTCCCCGTCGGCTGTGTGACTGACAGGACTGTCTCCCCGTCGGCTGTGTGACTGACAGGACTGTCTCCCCGTCGGCTGTGTGACTGACAGGACTGTCTCCCTGTAGGCTGTGTGGGGAACCTCCATTCATCGCCACCTCTGAGGAAAGACTCTTTGAGATGATCAAGAAGGGAGAACTCCACTTTGTCGGACCCATCTGGGACTCTATCAGTGATGCAGGTGACATACAGTAGTACTGCTTCTCAACCTCTCTGACTTCTATTTGTAACATCTCTGGTGATATGGAACTCTAAAGACACATGGTACTTGACCACATCCAGGTTGAGCTGATAGGTCCTTCTTACAATGGTTATTATTACATGACTTTAACATAGCGTACTGACTGTCCCATTTTTATCTCACCAGCCAAAAAAGTGTTGAGTTGCCTCCTGAAAGTTGAACCCCCCCTTCGCATCACAGCCAATGAGCTGCTGGATAACCCCTGGATAAGGGGCTGATCTATGCTGGATAACTGGATAACCTGCTGGATAACCCCACGGTAAGGGGCTGATCTACCCAGCTACATTTCACATTAACAATAATGAGTACAGGAAGGACTCTCTCTGGTATTGCTGCATGATGGGATTGGGAATTGGTATCTCACAGCCTGGTTTATGGGTTTGATTGCAGTGTGGTGATATTAACCCTTTAGAGGGGATCTAACATTAAGTGGTACTGTGTCTTACAGGGTGACACCAACACTTTGGCCACACCCACCAACGTGCTGGAGATTATGCGTCTGTACCGGGATGACCCAGAGGAGGTGGAGAGTGAGGAGGAGAGCGAGGTGGTCCCAGGACAGCCTGACTCTGGAGCCCAGGGCAACACTGGAGGACAGGGCAGGATCAGAGCATACAGTAACACTGGAACCTAGGATTAGGCCTGAGAACAGGGGTGGAGGGTGGGGCCAGGCTGGAGGACCAGGTAAGGCCGGAGCCCAGGGTGGCTTCAGCGCACAGTAACCGCAGGAGCATTGCTGAGCTCAGCTATGAGGGAGACACAGACGGTAGCAGCAGCAAACCCACCACCCCCACTAAACAGGTACTGTAGTACACAGTTACCACACATACTGTACACACAACTCAGTCACGCCATCAATGACCTGCCACTTCATAGGTATTAGGTTCAAAATATCCTCTTTCACTAAACCCACACGACTCAAGCTCCGGTTTAAAATTAGCCTTAGCAAGTGAGCTGTTTCAGTTACACACTTGTATACGATCTTCCGTTTCCCTTCCACATCAATTAGCTTATGTGGTAATGATCTTGTTTTTGACTAAAGACTAGGTCTCTGTTGCGTAGCTATACTTAAAGCATGGGAGTTATCACCCAGCGGTTCAGGCGCTCTACAATATTTAGGGTTATTCAACCCCCCCCCCGATATCTCTGTAATCCACTGCAGAGACAGAAGAAGAAGGTTGCTGCCTCATCATCCAATGGACTGAAAACCAACGGCTCTGCTGTGAAGGTCTGCAACTCACTCAGTCCCCCCACTTCACAGGTCAGTCGTTTAGCAGTCTGTCTTCTCACAACAGGAATTAGGCTACCATTAGATATTTTGACAGTTTAGACATTTTTTTCTGATACTGATGCAATAAAGATGATTACAACTCTTCATCGTGAAATTGTTTTTCAAATTTGTCACACGGCCATTGATTCATGTATTTTATATTAAGCCAAGCTAAATCTCTATTTTTCTTCACAAAACAGCCTGGAAGGTATAAGATCTGACTCTAAATGGGTTGATTTGTTAAAGAAAATGCTTTTAGTTTTTAAGGCCCCCACCAGAGGGCAATGCCACCCATATTTCAACGTAATTCCTGTCCTATAGCGGAAATTGTCGTTTAGGTTCCACCTCCGAAAAATAACATAGGCTGCTAATACATATTAATGAATTGGGGGTGGGACTATTGTGGTGATTTCCACGTGGAGTGGGGAAAAGCAACAAGCAGGGTTCTGACGGCTGTCAGTCTAGCTAGCTAACATGCTAACTTTATCTAGCAAGCTAATGTTATCTGTTCCAAAAGATTAGCCAGCTAGGCTATGGCTGGTTCTGGAGATGGATTTGTCATAAGCATGTAGGGCAAGGATGGGCAACTTTGAGGGTGGGGGCCACAAAAAATCTGAACTCATCATGGGTCGCAGTTGCTGGGTTTGTGTACTCCCATCCATAAAGCATTTTGCCATGGAGTGGAGAGAAGTTTTTGCAATTTTATAACTAATTTCATGCAATTCTACTCGTTTTGCCATTGGCCAGAGAGAAACTGTTTTGCTGACATAGGCTAATTGACAATCACTAGCTACAGTGCCTTGCAAAAGTATTCAAGCCCCTTGGCATTTTCCTATTTTGTTGCATTACAATCTGTAATTTAAATCTATTTTTATTTGGATTTTATGCAATGGACATACACAAAATAGTCCAAATTGGTGAAATGAAAAAAATGACTTGTTTTCAAAAAATTCTACAAAATGGAAAAGTGGTGCATGCATATGTATTCACCCCCTTTGCTATGAAGCCCCTAAATAAGATCTGGTGCAACCAATTACCTTCAGAAGTCACATAATTAGTTAGATTGCACTCAGGTGGACTTTAAGTGTCAAATGATCTCTGTATATTTATACACCTGTTCTGAAAGGCCCCAGAGTCTGGGACACCCCTAAGCAAGCGGCACCATGAAGACCAAGGAGCTCTCCAAACAGGTCAGGGACAAAGTTGTGGAGAAGTACAGATCAGGGTTGGGTTATAAAAAAATATCAGAAACTTTGAACATCCCACTGAGTACCATTAAATCCATTATTAAAAAATTGAAAGAATATGGCACCACAACAACCCTGCCAAGAGATGGCCGCCCACCAAAACTCACGGACAAGGCAAGGAGGGCATTAATCAGAGAGGCAACAAAGAGACCAAAGATAACCCTGAAGGAGCTGCAAAGCTCCACAGAGGAGATTGGAGTATCTGTCCAGAGGACCACATTAAGCCATACACTCCACAGAGCTGGGCTTTACGGAAGAGTGACCAGAAAAAAGCCATTGCTTAAAATGAAAGAAAACAATAAGCAAACACGTTTGGTGTTCGCCAAAAGGCATATGGGAGACTCTCCAAACATATGGAAGAAGGTACTCTGGTCAGATGAGGCTAAAATGGAGCTTTTTGGCCATCAAGGAAAACGCTATGTCTGGCAAAAACCCAACACCTCTCATCACCCCGAGAACACAGTGAAGCGAAGCGTGGTGGCAGCATCATGCTGTGGGGATGTTTTTCATTGTCAGGGACTGAGAAACTGGTCAGAATTGAAGGAATGATGTATGGCACTAAATACAGGGAAATCCTTGAGGAAAACCTGTTTCAGTCTTCCAGAGATTTGAGACTGGGACGGAGGTTCACCTTCCAGCAGGACAATGACCCTAAGCATACTGCTAAAGCAACACTTGAGTGGTTTAAGGGGAAACATTTAAATGTCTTGGAATGGCCTTTTCATTTAAATGTATATGTACCAAATAAAAATCTAAAATTTGAAGTGTTTCCATCTCATTTCCAACTCTACCAATACTTTTGTCACAAAAACCGTTGTGTAAAATAGCAAATGTGCCAACTGTGTTTGGCACCTGCGCTCAAGCCAACAGCTTGCAGATTGTGCGGGTTGTTTAGTTTATTAGGATCCCCATTAGCTAATGCACATGCAGCAGCAGCTACTCTTCCTGGGGTCCACATAAAAATGAAATGCATGACAAAGTACAAAACAGTAATAGACAAGAGCAACATAAGATATTACATTAAATAAAATTAGAGTTAAATATAGTAAAGACGCAACTAAAATACTATCTAGTATACTATAAAAATAATAGTGTCTAGTCTACATGATAAGAGCGAGAATATTTGTACTTGTCAAATGACAATCAAGCATTGATCATCATGTAGCCTAATAAACTGCAAGGCTTCCTGAGTCGTAATGGGAGGACTACACATCATATCATCGGTGAAGTCAGCCTGCAGGTGCCCGGCGCACCACAAGGAGTTGCTAGAGCGCGAAGAGACAAGTACGAGTCTTGTTATCTCCAGTTTGGGCATCTTTCATAAATTATCTATTATATTTCTCAGCCCAGTCGCAACTCGCAAACTTTGCAGGTGTTTATGATGAATTAACAATGCCATGATGGTGGGTGGTACCATTCAAATAAAACCCAGCTCTGAAACTAAACGTATGCTAAGAAGAACGTGCATGTCATTTCATAGGAAAAGACACGTCATTTGCACGAAGTGGGCAACTTTGGGTTTGTCACTTCAAGCCCAAATATATTATACTTTGACCTAAAACAATGAATTATTGACTTCAATCGTTGGGCAACATCAAGAGTAAGCTCTGGCAATTGTCTTTCAGCTCAAAAAAAAGTGGATTTCTACTAGTGTGGACGTTTTAATGCTTTTTGGCCATCATGTTGGTGCTGTTGATATTCACTCACCACTAGATGGTGACAGATTTACCTGGGTGAGCCGAGCTAGTGACAGATCCAGTTGATGTTGTTCTGTAGAGGTGAACCTGTTGTGTTGGCCTTGTGTGAGATGAATGTGAGTATCTTATCTTTGCAGTCCCATACAGGTGGCAAACACTCCAGGCAGTCGAGTGCAAATCGTCTCAGCCCACAGGACAAGAGTGAGACCCAAACCAGCGGCCGGTCCAGGGAAGGCAGAGGCCCACAAAGACCTAGCAACGATTTCACTGTAAAGCACCTGATTCCTGTTGTTCAAACTATCCCTGTTGCGTCTCTACTGACCTCTTTACTGGTTACCTGTCGTTTCTGTTATGCTTAGTTACATACTTTGTCTGCATTTTCCATATCAAACTCACTGACAGTCTGAGTCGTTTCAAAATACACTCATTAAAAAGTAGATGGGAAAACTCAAAGGGAGTGTTCATCTCTCTTATTTATTCCGTTGGGTTTAATTCATGATTTATTAGTGGTTCACTGGGTTGTGAAGCTGTTCGTGTTTTCTATGCACTGTAAAAATATACTTTTCTATTTCTTTCAGTATCCTAACGGGCAAATTTGGTATGAAAGATCTTCAAAGTCCTTTGTTTTTCCCCACAAATGTCATTAACATAAAACTAGTCCAACATTCATTAGTAGTCAGTGGCGACCAGGGGCGCAAGCTTGTCTGCTGTTTATCATTTTCATTGAGCTGTTCTTAGGATGATTTAAGGATGATTGCCAAGCATTATGAGAAGAAACTAATGTACAGAAACTCCATTATTTTGTGTTCAATAAACATAATCAGAAATTATATATTTTTTGTTCTGATTTTGTGATAACTTTTCTGTTATTCTGTTTTGACCTCACACTTTCTAAAGTCTCAGAAGAATGCAGTTGACCCTCTTGGTGTCTATACAGACCACCAGTGGCACACAGGCTGGTTACACACCATCAGAATGCAGTTGACCCTCTTGGTGTCTATACAGACCGCCAGTGGCACACAGGCTGGTTACACGCCATCAGAATGCAGTTGACCCTCTTGGTGTCTATACAGACCACCAGTGGCACACAGGCTGGTTACACGCCATCAGAATGCAGTTGACCCTCTTGGTGTCTATACAGACCGCCAGTGGCACACAGGCTGGTTACACGCCATCAGAATGCAGTTGACCCTCTTGGTGTCTATACAGACCGCCAGTGGCACACAGGCTGGTTACACGCCATCAGAATGCAGTTGACCCTCTTGGTGTCTATACAGACCGCCAGTGGCACACAGGCTGGTTACATGCCATCAGAATGCAGTTGACCCTCTTGGTGTCTATACAGACCGCCAGTGGCACACAGGCTGGTTACACGCCATCAGAATGCAGTTGACCCTCTTGGTGTCTATACAGACCACCAGTGGCACACAGGCTGGTTACACGCCATCAAAATGCAGGGGATTGGGACTGAGGGCAACCATGGCTCTAATCTCGTTTGGGAGGCCATTGAAAGCAGCAGGAGCTACTTTGAGGGCTCTGCCATTCAAGCACAGGTCTTTCTGCTGTAGAGAGAATAATCCCCAGCATAGATACAACATTAAAGTAGTCAAGCAGAACCCACAGAGGCTGTATTTCAAATCCACCCATTTGCATCTTGAAGTGAATGTGTGCAGACAGTGGAGCACGGATTGAGCAGAGGCTTTCTCTGTGTGTATGTGTGTGGTGGTTGGATTAGCTCTTTTGAAGTGATGCACATGGTACATTTTTCCTCTTTGGCGATTGGTTCACGGCCTTTAAACTGTAAATAGCTCCCTTTTATCAAAGGCTGCCAGTGCTTTGTCCAGGTAGGCATGCTTGTCTTTCCTGGCCTGGTGGATGGTTCCGCATGCCGCGATGAATGCCTGGCTACAGGAGGGAAAGGTTGTTTTAGAGCCTAGTTTTGATACACAACTTTCAAAATAAAAAAAATATGCTTCATGGGAGCACAGAGTGAATGACAAATAAATATATTTTATAGTATTCACTGAGTATACCTTCCTAATATTGAGTTGTGGGGCATGGACTCCACAAGGTGTTGAAAGTGTTCCACAGGGATGCTGGCCCATATTGACTCCAATGCTTCCCACAGTTGTGTCAAGTTGGCTGGATGTTCTTTGGGTGGTGGACCATTCTTGATACACACAGGAAACTGTTGAGCGTGAAAAACCCAGCAGTGTTGCAGTTCTTGAGACAAACCGGTGGGCCTGCCACTTACTACCATACCCCGTTCAAAGGCACTTAAATATTTTGTCTTGCCCATTCACCCTATGGCACACACACAATCCATGTCGCAAGGCTTAAAAATCCTTCTTTACCCTACACTGAAGTGAATTTACCAAGTGACATCAAGAGATCATAGCTTTCACCTGGTCAGTGTGTCTTGGAAAGAGCAGGTGTCCTTAATGTTTTGTATACTCAGTGTATATTATCAATAAAATTGAAGGGCAAAAGGAAATGGGAAAACACCCAACTGTAATATTGTGGGATTACATTTGCAATTGACTTGATACTACTTATGTAAGCACCAGATGGAGCTGTAGTGGATTCCAGAGTTCATTTCTAGAATTGACAGGTGGATGCTGGCTAGAATGGCCTGCTATCTGGTTTCATGTGTGAATGCAGCCGTGTACGTGTGTGATTGATTGAGCCATTAAATAATTATGATGGTGTATGTAAGTTGTCAGTGATGAACAACTGCATGTTTGCTGTGATGTGTCAATTATTCATTTAAGGAAAATAGCATGTTGAGAGGGACGTTTTCGCCCAGCATAATCCACTGATCTGAGAAAAAAAGCATTGAAGATAACAATGATTCATTCAGTTTGTAAACCCCTCCTCCCTTTAGACCTGTGAACTGAATTTGCATAAGGTCTGTTTAGACAACCTCCTGTATGGCTAATGCGTTGTCAGAGGCAGAGATGGGATTTCAGCATATGGTCCTCATTTTCTTGTGCCAGACTTTTAATTCAATATAGATGGGGAAAAAATCTCCAAATTGAATTGTGGAATGTGACCTGCAGTAAGTGTGTGCATCTACAGACCTCAGGGAAGAAAACATTTAAAGAGATTGAAAAACATGGAGGAAAACTGGTTGTCTGATATCTTCATATGCAGCAGTATTATCCATTTATGTATTAAAAAAGCTTTTCTTTCTTGATGCACCAAACTTCTATCAGATTTTGCAGAAGTACAGAGAGGGAGAAGGAGAGTGCACAGAACAGGGCGGTATGGGGGCTAGGTTAGGGGTGTGAGTTTGCGACAAGGCATGGAGGCAAAGGAAATTAGAAATTCGGCGGGATGGAACCAGGGATGCGCCCTCTGCCCCCATCTCCAGTGGTGCTCCTGACAGATGGGAGCAGGGGGAGGGTGCGAGCAGCCTCCCGAGTGTGGGGATTAAAACCCTGCAGCCCCTTTTGCAGCCTGGAGAGAGTGTGTCACTGTGGAAGGGTGGGGTGAGGAGATGGCACCTGTGGTGAGACTCTTGGGGGGGGGGGGGGGGTAATGTCAAAGGAGGAGAGGATGCATCCCTCCCCTGCCCCCCCCCCCCCCCCCCCCCCCGCTAGAACCCCTTTTATTCACTGCCAGGCAGAGATGAGGGTGGGGGGGTGGGGGCTGCATCTCAATAACCTTAATAGAGCTCCCTTTAATTAATCAGCTCATCTGCAGAGACCCGATACCTGCAGCTGAGCCCCCCATCCAGTCCCCAAACACAACATCCTCCCTCACACCACACCTCTCTGCTGCCGTGGCATTGTGCTAATGAGGTAACGCAGCTACAATGTCATGGAAACATTTCAGAGACGTTATCTGTAGGAGCTCATCACACATGCTGAGGTCCCTGAACCCCTTCAATGTTTGCATCTGTGTGTGTGAGTCCTCCCTTGCTGTGTTACAATGCAACCATTTTACCAAAACAAACATATTCAAAATGACAAAGGAGGAGGGGAAACCATGATGTCACAGCAGTGGGTTGGATTTCTAAAGAAGAAAGGTGTAAAAACCACACCTCAAGGAAACATTTGAGACAGATGGCAATTTCAAAGCAAGCCTCATCAATCTTTGTTGACACTATTCCTTTTTTAAACTACTCTTATTTGGGATATTTGCAATTATAATACATATACTCATTTGAATATCAAATTCATTAGTGAACACACTAGAGTAAATGCCTTTTTTATAAGTCCTTGTTAAAAGTGAAAGGTTCTCGACTGTGGTTGGATGGCGTGTTAATTTACAGTGATATCTAATCCCAAGTTACAGCACATAAAAGGCATTACTATACATATTTTAATGGGGAGGTGGTTATTTTCCAAACAATTTTCTGCTAGAGTACATTTTTAATTTATTCATATTTAATTTATTGGTCTCTGCATACCCACTCAGTAAAACTAATCAACAGCATGTATGGGCCCCTCTTAAAGTCACAACTCTCTCTGGCAGCCAGCCTCTGATCAGGATAAACCCTTCATTTCAAAAGTTCTTTCCATTTCTGCAAAGAGCAGGCTGGGTAAAATACCCTCCCTACATTCAGTCAACCAGGATGATACCACCTCCAAGGAGACTGTTCGATTCTCACAGACAACCTTTAAATAATTGGAGAAAAAAAAGTCCAAATGAAAAATGTGCCCAGCCTTGAATGATCCGAAATATTTCCATTTCTGCGGGTACTGACCATCGCCACCGCTGTGGGAATGTCATCGGCTAAGGACAGAGCCTCTGCCTCTCCTCAAACTCCTCTGCCCTTGAGTTGGCTTTTCTACGGTGCTTTGGCAATCATTTAACACAGTGTGACTGCAGGTCTTATCACCTCCACTGTACGCTCCAAATACCTATCGACCCATTGACACACGGCGAAGAGGGACCTGCACAACCTTACACATGGAAATGATTTCAATTAATTACCATTCCCCCTAGAGGTGGCAGAGCGGAGGTGAGACAAAGGACCCAAACAAGGAGCATTTCTCTGGCGTAATGTGCACCATGTGTAATGAGCGGCGGAAAGGTCATTTGACACATTTCTGCAAGTATGAATCAATTTATTTAGAGCACGTAATTCTGTAGTCACCTCGGCGGCATGGTGGTTTGGCAATGCATTGAGAGGGTGTATTACTAAAGTGGGTCTTCAGTTTCCTCCCCGTAGCCCCGGCTGACCGCAGGAGTGCCTGGAAAGCAGGGAGATAGTGAACTGGAGTGTGCCAGATGCAATCAGTCATATCATAGGAAAATCGCCTCCATCACCTTCAGTGTAATTGGAACATTCATTACACTCCAGTAAAAACACAAGGCACCATTAGATGTACGCTTTAGGAGTGGATTCCTGGAGAATGAGAGACTTTCGGGGTCTCGATACGGGGTCACAGTCAAGTAAATAATAGGAATTGTTCCTGCGAGGCTCAGAAAACCACTAGGCCCCTGGTTACGCACCAAAACACAACTTGGCACAGCAGAGGGGAAGAAATTCAATTATCAGACAGAAAATAAAATGCCCCTTGTGCCCCTCAGTACAACAAGAACAACAATCAGAACAGTCTCCTATCCAATATCTCACTTGGAGATTCACACGTGGTCATTCTTGTTGTTGTGTCTTCTACATTTGTCAAGTTACTGACAGTATTTTCTCAAAAGTTGAAGAATTGGTAGATTTCAGTCACTGTACTTACTGTAGGATGCAGCTAATGGGACTTCTCTATTGATTGCTTCTGTCACATCATTTTTCCGAGATCTATTCTGTAAAAAACACTGATATTATTTGTAAACCCGGTAACGTACAGGGTATGGATTATGTGTGCAATGTTTAACATGTATCGTTATTTTAAGTAGCCACCTCTGACCTCATGGCCCTAGTGTCAACTGTGAGGATGAACATTCTACTGGGCACCAGGGGGACCGAGCCCTAGCCACAGCCTTGTCCCCAATGCTAAAGTTTGGAGCCATTGTAGTATTTTGTTATTGCTTGTTTTATGTTGTACTTGTTTGTAATGTTTTCCAACTGGTCTAGAGGGGAATGTGTCACTGTAAACCATGCTGAAAATAAAACTAAAACATTTGGTCGATCAAAGGAAGAATATTTAATATGTTTAGGTTTGAAAATGGACTTATTATTTATGTTCTGAGGGCTGTTTTTAGGAAACTTTGTTGTAAACCAAACAGACAGAAGAAGAATAGAGTGTAAATAAGAGTGTATACAGGATTTCTACTCAGAGTAAGCCTGAAGTCACTTCCAGATATCATCATTTTACATTCTCTTTGTGAAGTATAAACACCCTAACAACAAATCTACCCGTTTATAGTGTCTCTAGCCAACTCTCACTAATGACTGTTTATAGTGTCTCTAGCCAACTCTCACTAATGACTGTTTATAGTATCTCTAGCCAACTCTCACTAATGACTGTTTATAGTATCTCCAGCCAACTCTCACTAATGACTGTTTATAGTATATCTAGCCAACTCTCACTAATGACTGTTTATAGTATCTCTAGCCAACTCTCACTAATGACTGTTTATAGTATCTCTAGCCAACTCTCACTAATGACTGTTTATAGTATCTCTAGCCAACTCTCACTAATGACTGTTTATAGTATCTCTAGCCAACTCTCACTAATGACTGTTTATAGTATCTCTAGCCAACTCTCACGAATGACTGTTTATAGTATCTCTAGCCAACTCTCACTAATGACTGTTTATAGTATCTCTAGCTAACTCTCACTAATGACTGTTTATAGTATCTCTAGCCAACTCTCACTAATGACTGTTTATAGTATCTCTAGCCAACTCTCACTAATGACTGTTTATAGTATCTCTAGCTAACTCTCACTAATGACTGTTTATAGTATCTCTAGCCAACTCTCACTAATGACTGTTTATAGTATCTCTAGCCAACTCTCACTAATGACTGTTTATAGTATCTCCAGCCAACTCTCACTACTGACTGTTTATAGTATATCTAGCCAACTCTCACTAATGACTGTTTATAGTATCTCTAGCCAACTCTCACTAATGACTGTTTATAGTATCTCCAGCCAACTCTCACTACCGACTGTTTATAGTATATCTAGCCAACTCTCACTAATGACTGTTTATAGTATCTCTAGCCAACTCTCACTAATGACTGTTTATAGTATCTCTAGCCAACTCTCACTAATGACTGTTTATAGTATCTCTAGCCAACTCTCACTAATGACTGTTTATAGTATCTCCAGCCAACTCTCACTACTGACTGTTTATAGTATATCTAGCCAACTCTCACTAATGACTGTTTATAGTATCTCTAGCCAACTCTCACTAATGACTGTTTATAGTATCTCTAGCCAACTCTCACTAATGACTGTTTTTTGGGGGTAAAATTCATCTGCATTAAATATGAATAAAAAGGCATGATGAAATAATTAGGTAATGCCTTTCATGTAACATACACACACTTTGAAGGGCTTGTGACTCATTTGAACTAAAAAACCTTTGCTCTGTCCAAATTGACCCTCAATTCCAAAAGTATGTGTAAGTCCCATAGCAGTTAAGAGCACTGAATGACTGCTAAAGGCATTTGGGTTAAACAAATATTTATATTCTTCCCCCAAAAAGTGGGTGAAAATGTATGATTGTTCAACGAGCTGGTATGTACAGTATTCAGTGTAGTTATGTAGCTAGTGGTGCAGGTGCACCATACAGTAAGATCCCCCTGGTCCTTCCCTGAGCAGATTCATTTCCTCTGGGATGACTGAAGCTAGGGCTCAGCCACAGGAAATATGACCTGCTGTGCTCTACCCCAGTCCTCTCTCTATATACCCAGCCCTCACTCTCTCTACCCCAGCCCTCTCTCTCTACCCCAGTCCTCTCTCTATATACCCAGCCCTCACTCTCTCTACCCCAGCCCTCTCTCTCTACCCCAGGCCTCTCTCTATATACCCAGCCCTCACTCTCTCTACCCCAGCCCTCTCTCTCTACCCCAGGCCTCTCTCTATATACCCAGCCCTCACTCTCTCTACCCCAGCCCTCTCTCTCTACCCCAGGCCTCTCTCTATATACCCAGCCCTCACTCTCTCTACCCCAGCCCTCTCTCTCTACCCCAGGCCTCTCTCTATATACCCAGCCCTCACTCTCTCTACCCCAGCCCTCTCTCTCTACCCCAGGCCTCTCTCTATATACCCAGCCCTCACTCTCTCTACCCCAGCCCTCTCTCTATAAACCCAGCCCTCACTCTCTCTACCCCAGCCCTCACTCTCTCTACCCCAGTCTTCTCTCTCTACCCCAGGCCTCTCTCTATATACCCAGCCCTCACTCTCTCTACCCCAGCCCTCTCTCTCTACCCCAGGCCTCTCTCTATATACCCAGCCCTCACTCTCTCTACCCCAGCCCTCTCTCTCTACCCCAGTCCTCTCTCTATATACCCAGCCCTCACTCTCTCTACCCCAGTCTTCTCTCTCTACCCCAGTCCTCTCGCTATATGCCCAGCCCTCACTCTCTCTACCCCAGCCCTCTCTCTATATACCCAGCCCTCACTCTCTCTACCCCAGCCCTCACTCTCTCTACCTCAGCCCTCTCTCTCTACCCCAGTCCTCTCTCTATATACCCAGCCCTCACTCTCTCTACCCCAGCCCTCACTCTCTCTACCTCAGCCCTCTCTCTCTAACCCAGTCCTCTCTCTATATACCCAGCCCTCACTCTCTCTACCCCAGCCCTCTCTCTCTACCCCAGGCCTCTCTCTATATACCCAGCCCTCACTCTCTCTACCCCAGCCCTCTCTCTCTACCCCAGGCCTCTCTCTATATACCCAGCCCTCACTCTCTCTACCCCAGCCCTCTCTCTATAAACCCAGCCCTCACTCTCTCTACCCCAGCCCTCACTCTCTCTACCCCAGTCTTCTCTCTCTACCCCAGGCCTCTCTCTATATACCCAGCCCTCACTCTCTCTACCCCAGCCCTCTCTCTCTACCCCAGGCCTCTCTCTATATACCCAGCCCTCACTCTCTCTACCCCAGCCCTCTCTCTCTACCCCAGTCCTCTCTCTATATACCCAGCCCTCACTCTCTCTACCCCAGTCTTCTCTCTCTACCCCAGTCCTCTCGCTATATGCCCAGCCCTCACTCTCTCTACCCCAGCCCTCTCTCTATATACCCAGCCCTCACTCTCTCTACCCCAGCCCTCACTCTCTCTACCTCAGCCCTCTCTCTCTACCCCAGTCCTCTCTCTATATACCCAGCCCTCACTCTCTCTACCCCAGCCCTCACTCTCTCTACCTCAGCCCTCTCTCTCTAACCCAGTCCTCTCTCTATATACCCAGCCCTCACTCTCTCTACCCCAGCCCTCTCTCTCTACCCCAGGCCTCTCTCTATATACCCAGCCCTCACTCTCTCTACCCCAGCCCTCTCTCTCTACCCCAGTCCTCTCTCTATATACCCAGCCCTCACTCTCTCTACCCCAGTCTTCTCTCTCTACCCCAGTCCTCTCGCTATATGCCCAGCCCTCACTCTCTCTACCCCAGCCCTCTCTCTATATACCCAGCCCTCACTCTCTCTACCCCAGCCCTCACTCTCTCTACCTCAGCCCTCTCTCTCTAACCCAGTCCTCTCTCTATATACCCAGCCCTCACTCTCTCTACCCCAGCCCTCTCTCTCTACCCCAGTCCTCTCTCTATATACCCAGCCCTCACTCTCTCTACCCCAGCCCTCACTCTCTCTACCCCAGTCCCCTCTCTCTATTCCAGTCTTCTATCCCTACCCCAGCTATCTCGCTCTACCCCAGTCCCCTTTCTCTACCCCAGCCCTCTCTCTCTACCCCAGCCCTCTCTCTCCACCCCAGCCCTCTCTCTCTACCCCAGCCCTCTCTCTACCCCAGTCTTCTCTCTCTACCCAAGTCCTCTCTCTATATACCCAGCCCTCTCGCTCTACCCCAGCCCTCTCTCTCTACCCCAGCCCTCTCTGTCTACCCCAGTCTTCTCTCTCTACACCAGCCGTCTCTCTCTACCCCAGCCCTTACTCTACCCCAGTCTTCTCTCTCTACCCAGGTCCTCTCTCTATATACCCAGCCCTCACTCTCTCTACCCCAGCCCTCTCTCTACCCCAGTCCCCTCTCTCTACCCCAGTCCCCTCTCCCTACCCCAGCTATCTAGCTCTACCCCAGTCCCCTCTCTCTACCCCAGCCCTCTCTCTCTACCCCAGCATTCTCTCTCTACCCCAGCCCTCTCTCTCTACCCCAGCCCTCACTCTCTCTACCTCAGCCCTCTCTCTCTACCCCAGTCCTCTCTCTATATACCCAGCCCTCACTCTCTCTACCCCAGCCCTCACTCTCTCTACCTCAGCCCTCTCTCTCTAACCCAGTCCTCTCTCTATATACCCAGCCCTCACTCTCTCTACCCCAGCCCTCTCTCTCTACCCCAGGCCTCTCTCTATATACCCAGCCCTCACTCTCTCTACCCCAGCCCTCTCTCTCTACCCCAGGCCTCTCTCTATATACCCAGCCCTCACTCTCTCTACCCCAGCCCTCTCTCTATAAACCCAGCCCTCACTCTCTCTACCCCAGCCCTCACTCTCTCTACCCCAGTCTTCTCTCTCTACCCCAGGCCTCTCTCTATATACCCAGCCCTCACTCTCTCTACCCCAGCCCTCTCTCTCTACCCCAGGCCTCTCTCTATATACCCAGCCCTCACTCTCTCTACCCCAGCCCTCTCTCTCTACCCCAGTCCTCTCTCTATATACCCAGCCCTCACTCTCTCTACCCCAGTCTTCTCTCTCTACCCCAGTCCTCTCGCTATATGCCCAGCCCTCACTCTCTCTACCCCAGCCCTCTCTCTATATACCCAGCCCTCACTCTCTCTACCCCAGCCCTCACTCTCTCTACCTCAGCCCTCTCTCTCTACCCCAGTCCTCTCTCTATATACCCAGCCCTCACTCTCTCTACCCCAGCCCTCACTCTCTCTACCTCAGCCCTCTCTCTCTAACCCAGTCCTCTCTCTATATACCCAGCCCTCACTCTCTCTACCCCAGCCCTCTCTCTCTACCCCAGGCCTCTCTCTATATACCCAGCCCTCACTCTCTCTACCCCAGCCCTCTCTCTCTACCCCAGTCCTCTCTCTATATACCCAGCCCTCACTCTCTCTACCCCAGTCTTCTCTCTCTACCCCAGTCCTCTCGCTATATGCCCAGCCCTCACTCTCTCTACCCCAGCCCTCTCTCTATATACCCAGCCCTCACTCTCTCTACCCCAGCCCTCACTCTCTCTACCTCAGCCCTCTCTCTCTAACCCAGTCCTCTCTCTATATACCCAGCCCTCACTCTCTCTACCCCAGCCCTCTCTCTCTACCCCAGTCCTCTCTCTATATACCCAGCCCTCACTCTCTCTACCCCAGCCCTCACTCTCTCTACCCCAGTCCCCTCTCTCTATTCCAGTCTTCTATCCCTACCCCAGCTATCTCGCTCTACCCCAGTCCCCTTTCTCTACCCCAGCCCTCTCTCTCTACCCCAGCCCTCTCTCTCCACCCCAGCCCTCTCTCTCTACCCCAGCCCTCTCTCTACCCCAGTCTTCTCTCTCTACCCAAGTCCTCTCTCTATATACCCAGCCCTCTCGCTCTACCCCAGCCCTCTCTCTCTACCCCAGCCCTCTCTGTCTACCCCAGTCTTCTCTCTCTACACAAGCCGTCTCTCTCTACCCCAGCCCTTACTCTACCCCAGTCTTCTCTCTCTACCCAGGTCCTCTCTCTATATACCCAGCCCTCACTCTCTCTACCCCAGCCCTCTCTCTACCCCAGTCCCCTCTCTCTACCCCAGTCCCCTCTCCCTACCCCAGCTATCTAGCTCTACCCCAGTCCCCTCTCTCTACCCCAGCCCTCTCTCTCTACCCCAGCATTCTCTCTCTACCCCAGCCCTCTCTCTCTACCCCAGCCCTCACTCTCTCTACCTCAGCCCTCTCTCTCTACCCCAGTCCTCTCTCTATATACCCAGCCCTCACTCTCTCTACCCCAGCCCTCACTCTCTCTACCTCAGCCCTCTCTCTCTAACCCAGTCCTCTCTCTATATACCCAGCCCTCACTCTCTCTACCCCAGCCCTCTCTCTCTACCCCAGGCCTCTCTCTATATACCCAGCCCTCACTCTCTCTACCCCAGCCCTCTCTCTCTACCCCAGGCCTCTCTCTATATACCCAGCCCTCACTCTCTCTACCCCAGCCCTCTCTCTATAAACCCAGCCCTCACTCTCTCTACCCCAGCCCTCACTCTCTCTACCCCAGTCTTCTCTCTCTACCCCAGGCCTCTCTCTATATACCCAGCCCTCACTCTCTCTACCCCAGCCCTCTCTCTCTACCCCAGGCCTCTCTCTATATACCCAGCCCTCACTCTCTCTACCCCAGCCCTCTCTCTCTACCCCAGTCCTCTCTCTATATACCCAGCCCTCACTCTCTCTACCCCAGTCTTCTCTCTCTACCCCAGTCCTCTCGCTATATGCACAGCCCTCACTCTCTCTACCCCAGCCCTCTCTCTATATACCCAGCCCTCACTCTCTCTACCCCAGCCCTCACTCTCTCTACCTCAGCCCTCTCTCTCTACCCCAGTCCTCTCTCTATATACCCAGCCCTCACTCTCTCTACCCCAGCCCTCACTCTCTCTACCTCAGCCCTCTCTCTCTAACCCAGTCCTCTCTCTATATACCCAGCCCTCACTCTCTCTACCCCAAACCTCTCTCTCTACCCCAGGCCTCTCTCTATATACCCAGCCCTCACTCTCTCTACCCCAGCCCTCTCTCTCTACCCCAGTCCTCTCTCTATATACCCAGCCCTCACTCTCTCTACCCCAGTCTTCTCTCTCTACCCCAGTCCTCTCGCTATATGCCCAGCCCTCACTCTCTCTACCCCAGCCCTCTCTCTATATACCCAGCCCTCACTCTCTCTACCCCAGCCCTCACTCTCTCTACCTCAGCCCTCTCTCTCTAACCCAGTCCTCTCTCTATATACCCAGCCCTCACTCTCTCTACCCCAGCCCTCTCTCTCTACCCCAGTCCTCTCTCTATATACCCAGCCCTCACTCTCTCTACCCCAGCCCTCACTCTCTCTACCCCAGTCCCCTCTCTCTATTCCAGTCTTCTATCCCTACCCCAGCTATCTCGCTCTACCCCAGTCCCCTTTCTCTACCCCAGCCCTCTCTCTCTACCCCAGCCCTCTCTCTCCACCCCAGCCCTCTCTCTCTACCCCAGCCCTCTCTCTACCCCAGTCTTCTCTCTCTACCCAAGTCCTCTCTCTATATACCCAGCCCTCTCGCTCTACCCCAGCCCTCTCTCTCTACCCCAGCCCTCTCTGTCTACCCCAGTCTTCTCTCTCTACACCAGCCGTCTCTCTCTACCCCAGCCCTTACTCTACCCCAGTCTTCTCTCTCTACCCAGGTCCTCTCTCTATATACCCAGCCCTCACTCTCTCTACCCCAGCCCTCTCTCTACCCCAGTCCCCTCTCTCTACCCCAGTCCCCTCTCCCTACCCCAGCTATCTAGCTCTACCCCAGTCCCCTCTCTCTACCCCAGCCCTCTCTCTCTACCCCAGCATTCTCTCTCTACCCCAGCCCTCTCTCTCTACCCCAGCCCTCTCTCTATACCCCAGTCCTCTCTCTACCCCAGCCCTCTCTCTCTACCCCAGTATTCTCTCTCTACCCCAGCCCTCTCTCTCTACCCCAGCCCTCTCTCTCTACCCCAGTATTCTCTCTCTCTACCCCAGCACTCTCTCTCTACCCAAAGGCCTATCTCTCTACCCCAGTCCCCTCTCTCTACCCCAGTCCCCTCTCTCTACCCCAGCCCTCTCTCTCTACCCCAGTCCTCTCTCTCGCTCTCTACCCCAGTCCTCTCTCTCTCTCTCTCTCTACCACAGCCCTCTCTCTCTACCCCAGTATTCTCTCTCTACCCCAGCCCTCTCTCTCTACCCCAGCCCTCTCTCTCTACCCCAGCCCTCTCTCTCTACCCCAGTCTTCTCTCTCTACCCCAGTCCCCTCTCTCTACCCCAGCCTCCTCTCTCTACCCCAGCCCTCTCAATCTACCGCAGCACTCTCTCTACCCCAGTCCCCTCTCTCTACCCCAGTCTCCTCTCTCTACCCCAGCCCTCTCAATCTACCCCAGCCCTCTCAATCTACCCCAGCCCTCTCAATCAACCCCAGCCCTCTCAATCTACCCCAGCCCTCTCAAATTAACCCCAGCCCTCTCAATCTACCCCAGCTATCTCGCTCTACCCAAGTCCACTCTCCCTACCCCAGCCCTCTCAATATACCCCAGCTATCTCGCTCTACCCCAGTCCCCTCTCTTTACCCCAGCCCTCTCTCTCTACCTCAGCCCCCTCTCTCTACCCCAGCCCTCTCTTTCTACCCCAGCTATCACGCTCTACCCCAGCCCTCTCTCTACCCCAGTATTCTCCCTCTCTACCCCAGCCCGCTCTCGCTAACCCAGTCCCCTCTCTCTACCCCAGTCCCCTCGCTCTACCCCAGCCCTCTCAATCTACCACAGCCCTCTCAATCTACCCCAGCTATCTCGCTCTACCCCAGTCCCAACTCAATCTACCCCAGCCCTCTCAATCTAACCCAGCTATCTCGCTCTACCCCAGTCCCCTCTCACTACCCCAGCCCTCACAATCTACCCCAGCTATCTCGTTCTAACCCAGTCCCCTCTCTCTACCCGAGTATTCTCGCTCTGCCCCAGCCCTCTCTCTCTACCCCAGTATTCTCGCTCTACCTCAGTATTCTCTCTCTACCTCAGTATTCTCTCTCTACCTCAGTATTCTCTCTCTACCCCAGTATTCTCTCTCTACCCCAGTATTCTCGCTCCACCTCAGTATTCTCTCTCTACTCCAGTATTCTCTCTCTACTCCAGTATTCTCTCTACCCCAGTATTCTCTCTCTACCCCAGTATTCTCTCTCTACCTCAGTATTCTTTCTCTACCTCAGTATTCTCTCTCTACCCCAGTATTCTCTTTCTACCCCAGTATTCTCGCTCTACCTCAGTATTCTCTCTTTACCTCAGTATTCTCTCTCTACCCCAGTATTCTCTCTCTACCTCAGTATTCTCTCTCTACCTCTGTATTCTCTCTCTACCCCAGTATTCTCTCTCTACCTCAGTATTCTCGCTCTACCTCAGTATTCTCTCTCTACCCCAGTATTCTCTCTCTACCCCAGTACTATCTCTCTACCTCAGTATTCTCTCTCTACCCCAGTATTCTCTCTACCTCAGTATTCTCTCTACCCCAGCCCTCTCTCTCTACCCCAGTATTCTCTCTCTACCCCAGCCCTCTCTCTCTACCTCAGTATTCTCTCTCTACCTCAGTATTCTCTCTAGACCAGTATTCTCTCTCTACCTCAGTATTCTCTCTCTACCTCAGTATTCTCTCTCTACCTCAGTATTCTCTCTCTACCGCAGTATTCTCTCTCTACCTCAGTATTCTCTCTACCCCAGCCCTCTCTCTCTACCCCAGCCCTCTCTCTCTACCCCAGTATTCTCTCTCTCTACCCCAGTCCTCTCTCTCGCTCTCTACCCCAGTCCTCTCTCTCTCTCTCTCTCTCTCTCTACCCCAGCCCTCTCTCTCTACCCCAGTATTCTCTCTCTACCCCAGCCCTCTCTCTCTACCCCAGGCCTCTCTCTCTACCCCAGCCCTCTCTCTCTACCCCAGTATTCTCTCTCTACCCCAGCCCTCTCTCTCTACCTCAGTATTCTCTCTCTACCTCAGTATTCTCTCTAGCCCAGTATTCTCTCTCTACCTCAGTATTCTCTCTCTACCTCAGTATTCTCTCTCTACCTCAGTATTCTCTCTCTACCCCAGTATTCTCTCTCTACCTCAGTATTCTCTCTACCCCAGCCCTCTCTCTCTACCCCAGCCCTCTCTCTCTACCCCAGTATTCTCTCTCTCTACCCCAGTCCTCTCTCTCGCTCTCTACCCCAGTCCTCTCTCTCTCTCTCTCTCTACCCCAGCCCCCTCTCTCTACCCCAGTATTCTCTCTCTACCCCAGCCCTCTCTCTCTACCCCAGGCCTCTCTCTCTACCCCAGCCCTCTCTCTCTACCCCAGTCTCCTCTCTCTACCCCAGTCCCCTCTCTCCACCCGAGCCCCCTCTCTCTACCCCAGCCCTCTCAATCTACCGCAGCCCTCTCTCTACCCCAGTCCCCTCTCTCTACCCCAGTCTCCTCTCTCTACCCCAGCCCTCTCAATCTACCCCAGCCCTCTCAATCTACCCCAGCCCTCTCAATCTACCCCAGCCCTCTCAAATTAACCCCAGCCCTCTCAATCTACCCCAGCTATCTCGCTCTACCCAAGTCCACTCTCCCTACCCCAGCCCTCTCAATCTACCCCAGCTATCTCGCTCTACCCCAGTCCCCTCTCTTTACCCCAGCCCTCTCTCTCTACCTCAGCCCCCTCTCTCTACCCCAGCCCTCTCTTTCTACCCCAGCTATCACGCTCTACCCCAGCCCTCTCTCTCTACCCCAGTATTCTCCCTCTCTACCCCAGCCCGCTCTCTCTAACCCAGTCCCCTCTCTCTACCCCAGTCCCCTCTCTCTACCCCAGCCCTCTCAATCTACCCCAGCCCTCTCAATCTACCCCAGCTATCTCGCTCTACCCCAGTCCCAACTCAATCTACCCCAGCCCTCTTAATCTAACCCAGCTATCTCGCTCTACCCCAGTCCCCTCTCACTACCCCAGCCCTCACAATCTACCCCAGCTATCTCGTTCTAACCCAGTCCCCTCTCTCTACCCGAGTAATCTCGCTCTGCCCCAGCCCTCTCTCTCTACCCCAGTATTCTCGCTCTACCTCAGTATTCTCTCTCTACCTCAGTATTCTCTCTCTACCTCAGTATTCTCTCTCTACCCCAGTATTCCTTCTCTACCCCAGTATTCTCGCTCCACCTCAGTATTGTCTCTCTACTCCAGTATTCTCTCTCTACTCCAGTATTCTCTCTACCCCAGTATTCTCTCTCTACCCCAGTATTCTCTCTCTACCTCAGTATTCTTTCTCTACCTCAGTATTCTCTCTCTACCTCAGTATTCTCTCTCTACCTCTGTATTCTCTCTCTACCCCAGTATTCTCTCTCTACCTCAGTATTCTCTCTCTACCTCAGTATTCTCTCTCTACCCCATTATTCTCTCTACCCCAGTCCCCTCTCCCTACCCCAGCCCTCTCAATCTACCCCAGCTATCTCGCTCTAACCCAGTCCCCTCTCTCTACCCCAGCCCTCTCTCTCTACCCCAGTATTCTCTCTCTACCCCAGTATTCTCTCTACCTCAGTATTCTCTCTGTACTTCAATATTCTCTCTCTACCTCAGTTTTCTCTCTCTACCTCAGTATCCTCTCTCTACCCCAGTATTCTCTCAACCCCAGTATTCGCTCTCTACCTCAGTATTCTCTCTCTACCTCTGTATTCTCTCTCCACCCCAGTATTCTCTCTCTACCTCAGTATTCTCTCTCTACCTCAGTATTCTCTCTCTACCCCATTATTCACGCTCTACCCCAGCCCTCTCTCTCTACCCCAGTATTCTCCCTCTCTACCCCAGCCCGCTCTCTCTAACCCAGTCCCCTCTCTCTACACCAGTCCCCTCTCTCTACCCCAGCCCTCTCAATCTACCCCAGCCCTCTCAATCTACCCCAGCTATCTCGCTCTACCCCAGTCCCAACTCAATCTACCCCAGCCCTCTCAATCTAACCCAGCTATCTCGCTCTACCCCAGTCCCCTCTCACTACCCCAGCCCTCACAATCTACCCCAGCTATCTCGTTCTAACCCAGTCCCCTCTCTCTACCCGAGTAATCTCGCTCTGCCCCAGCCCTCTCTCTCTACCCCAGTATTCTCGCTCTACCTCAGTATTCTCTCTCTACCTCAGTATTCTCTCTCTACCTCAGTATTCTCTCTCTACCCCAGTATTCCTTCTCTACCCCAGTATTCTCGCTCCACCTCAGTATTCTCTCTCTACTCCAGTATTCTCTCTCTACTCCAGTATTCTCTCTACCCCAGTATTCTCTCTCTACCCCAGTATTCTCTCTCTACCTCAGTATTCTTTCTCTACCTCAGTATTCTCTCTCTACCTCAGTATTCTCTCTCTACCTCTGTATTCTCTCTCTACCCCAGTATTCTCTCTCTACCTCAGTATTCTCTCTCTACCTCAGTATTCTCTCTCTACCCCATTATTCTCTCTACCCCAGTCCCCTCTCCCTACCCCAGCCCTCTCAATCTACCCCAGCTATCTCGCTCTAACCCAGTCCCCTCTCTCTACCCCAGTATTCTCTCTCTACCCCAGCCCTCTCTCTCTACCCCAGTATTCTCTCTCTACCCCAGTATTCTCTCTACCTCAGTATTCTCTCTGTACTTCAATATTCTCTCTCTACCTCAGTTTTCTCTCTCTACCTCAGTATCCTCTCTCTACCCCAGTATTCTCTCAACCCCAGTATTCGCTCTCTACCTCAGTATTCTCTCTCTACCTCAGTATTCTCTCTCCACCCCAGTATTCTCTCTCTACCTCAGTATTCTCTCTCTACCTCAGTATTCTCTCTCTACCCCATTATTCTCTCTCTACCCCAGTATTCTCTCTCTACCCCAGTATTCTCTCTACCTCAGTATTCTCTCTACCCCAGCCCTCTCTCTGTACCCCAGTATTCTCTCTGTCTACCCCAGTAATCTCTCTCTACCCCAGCTATCTCTCTCTAACTCAGTATTCTCTCTCTACCTCAGTATTCTCTCTCTACCCCATTATTCTCTCTCTACCCCAGTATTCTCTCTCCACCCCAGTATTCTCTCTACCTCAGTATTCTCTCTACCCCAGCCCTCTCTCTGTACCCCAGTATTCTCTCTCTCTACCCCAGCCCTCTGTCTACCTCAGTATTTTCTCTCTCTACCCAAGCCCTCTCTCTCTACCGCAGTATTCTCTTTCTACCCCGGTATTCTCTCTACCCCAGTATTCTCTCTCTACCTCAGTATTCTCTCTCTACCCCAGTATTCTCTCTCTACTTCAGTATTCTCTCTCTACAGTATTCTCTCTCTATCTCAGTATTCTCTCTCTACCTTAGTATTCTCTATCTACCCCAGTATTCTCTCTCTACCTCAGTATTCTCTCTCTACCTCAGTATTCTCTCTACCCCAGTATTCTCTCTCTACTTCAGTATTCTCTCCCTACCTCTGTATTCTCTCTCTACCCCAGTATTCTCTCTCTACCTCAGTATTCTCTCTCTACCTCAGTATTCTCTCTCTACCCCATTATTCTCTCTACCCCAGTATTCTCTCTCTACCTCAGTATTCTCTCTCTACCCCAGTATTCTCTCTCTACCTCAGTATTCTCGCTCTACCTCAGTATTCTCTCTCTACCTCAGTATTCTCTCTCTACCCCAGTATTCTCTGTCTACCCCAGTATTCTCTCTCTACCTCAGTATTCTCTCTCTACCTCAGTATTCTCTCTCTACCCCAGTATTCTCTCTCTACCTCAGTATTCTCTCTCTACCCCAGTATTCTCTCTCTACCCCAGTATTATCTCTCTACCTCAGTATTCTCTCTCTACCCAAGTATTCCCTCTACCCCAGCCCTCTCTCTCTACCCCAGTATTCTCTCTCTACCCCAGTATTCTCTCTCTACCCCAGCCCTCTCTCTCTACCCCAGTATTCTCTCTACCCCAGTATTCTCTCTCTACCCCAGTATTCTCTCTACCTCAGTATTCTCTCTACCCCAGCCCTCTCTCTGTACCCCAGTATTCTCTCTCTCTACCCCAGTATTCTCTCTCTACTCCAGTATTCTCTCTCTATCTCAGTATTCTCTCTCTACCTCAGTATTCTCTATCTACCCCAGTATTCTCTCTCTACCTCAGTATTCTCTCTCTACCTCAGTATTCTCTCTACCCCAGTATTCTCTCTCTACCTCAGTATTCTCTCTCTACCTCAGTATTCTCTCTCTACCCCAGTATTCTCTCTCTACCTCAGTATTCTCTCTCTACCTCAGTATTCTCTCTCTACCCCATTATTCTCTCTACCCCAGTATTCTCTCTACCCCAGTATTCACTCTAACCCAGTCCTCTCTCTATCTCTCTCTACCCCAGTATTCACTCTACCCCAGTCCTCTCTCTATCTCTCTCTACCCCAGTATTCACTCTACCCCAGTCCTCTCTCTATCTCTCTCTACCCCAGTATTCACTCTACCTCAGTATTCTCTCTATCTCTCTCTACCCCAGTATTCACTCTACCCCAGTATTCTCTCTACCCCAGTCTTCTCTCTATTTCTCTCTACCCCAGTATTCTCTCTACCCCAGTCCTCTCTCTACCCCAGTCCTCTCTCTACCCCAGTCCTCGCTCTGCCCCAGTCCTCTCTCTACCCCGGTCCTCTCTCTACCCCGGTCCTCTCTCTATCTCTTTCTACCCCAGTATTCTCTCTACCCCAGTATTCACTCTACCCCAGTCCCCTCTCTACCTCAGTCCTCTCTCTACCTCAGTCCTCTCTCTACCCCAGTATTCTCTCTACCCCAGTCATCTTTCTATCTTTCTCTACCCCAGTCCTCTATCTATCTCTCTCTACCCCAGTATTTTCTCTTCCCCAGTCCTCTATCTACCCCAGTCCTCTCTCTACCTCAGCGCTCTCTCTACCCCAGTCCTCTCTCTACGCCATTCCTCTCTCTACCTCAGTCCTCTCTCTACCCCTGTCCTCTCTCTCTACACCTGTCCTCTCTCTACCCCAGTCCTCTCTCTCTCTACCCCTGTCCTCTCTCTACCCCAGTCCTCTCTCTACCCCAGTCCTCTCTCTACCCCTGTCCTCTCTCTACCCCAGTCCTCTCTCTACCCCAATCCTCTCTCTACCCCTGTCCTCTCTCTACCCCAGTCCTCTCTCTCTCTCTACCCCAGTCCTCTCTCTACCCCGGTCCTCTCTCTACCTCAGCCCTCTCTCTACCTCAGCCCTCTCTCTCTCTCAACCCCGGTCCCCTCTTTACCTCAGCCCTCTCTCTCTCTCGACCCCGGCCCTCTCACACCACTCAGCGGCCAGTGTGATTGGACTTCTCACTCTCTGCTGCTCCACATTATTGGCCATTATCCCGCTGTGGTCCATGTGTAGGGTGGCACTGGTGTGGTGATGGAGAGGCGACAGGAAGGATCTCTACTGCAATAACGTATTATTAGCTTTTTCACAGCTCCCCTGGGCTGGATTTACACTGGATATCCACAGACCTCTGAGGGCAGCCCACTGTCACAACAGCACTATCCACCACCCGAGCAATGTCCAGATACACACCCACACTGATACAAGCGCACGCACACACCAAATCAGATGGAACATTGTGACTTTTTATTCACAGATTCTCATGCCTCTTTCCAATTAGCCCTAGCAGTGCTGAAGTGCTGGTGTGGAATGTTATTATTGTATACCCTCTATTGTTCAGAAACCATCAAACACATTTTCTCCTGTCATTACTTTATGTTCGTAAGCTGTTCTTCGGGAGAATAGAACAGAACAAGTATCGCCATGCAGAGCACACTGTTACCTGCTGTGCACGACAATGCATCACATCACGTATACATTGGATTGGAAACAGAGTGGCACTTCTAGCATTAGAGCTATTTTCTGTCAATGCGCTTGTCCTTCGTAATGTTAACCATGTCCCATGTGACTGCTGCTGTGTGTCCCTGTCCTGTTTAGAAAACAGTCACAACTTCCTTAAGGGACAATAATGTTGGCCAGGCTCAATTAAAGAGACATTTTGCTGACATGCAGATTGCCTCTACTCAATCTTTTTATGTAAAACATTGATATGCCAGTCACTTATGGATGGATGAACTTTGGGAGAATCAATAGTATTGATGAATCATAGATCATACAAGCCAACAAGACTGGCATTATTACAATGAATTCATTGCACGGGGAAAGTCAACATTCAACTGTAATCATAATCAGACAAAGTGAGTTATGCACAATCAATAGCACAGCTATTATAATAGAGCTTGTCTTTGCCGTGTAGGCACAATCAAACAGACTGCAGTTTGTGTGTGTGTGTGTGTGTGTGTGTGTGTGTGTGTGTGTGTGTGTGTGTGTGTGTGTGTGTGTGTGTGTGTGTGTGTGTGTGTGTGTGTGTGTGTGTGTGTGTGTGTGTGTGTGTGTGTGTGTTTGTGTGTGTGTGTGTGTTTAGTCTTGCATCTTTACATTCATTTATCATATAACACAGCGCCACATTGCACACAAACTCAGACGGCTTATGCATTACTATGACTGATAGGTCGATCAACATGAAAAGAGAGTGCATCACTCTTGCAGAAATGTCCCATAGCATACAATAGCTGGGTGACAGTCTACCATAAAATAGTGTGAACTAGCCTTTTAAACTACAGGGTATTTCAGCCCTGCAGGTAGAGAGAAAGATACTTCTGTCCTCTCATTGTCAGAGACAGTAATCACCCAGGATGTAAGGGTAACATTCTAACAGCACAACAGGACCATTCTGAACCCTGATGGAACTTCTCTACACCTCCATGAGTATGAAAGACAAAAAAGCACCCCGCAGAAACATTACAATATTGGAACCTTTGGCAGTGCCCCGTTTTGTAGTGAAACATATTGGAAGGGGATTGTCAGGAGAGGAGCACAATATCGCGGTGAAATCCGAGGAGACAATGGCATTTGATTGTGTCCTTTGGTGAACCCTGGGATATTGGCTGGATTGTAGTTTTTTTTTTAGCTGAGCAGCAGTGGCTACTCTGTCTCTGCTTCACTATCTGTTGGCGCTCCTCTGGAATGGCACAAGGCAAAATCAATAACCACAATGATTAGAGAGAGACTTTTCTGGACAGTGTTTTTTCTGTAAAGAATTATTGATAATATATTACAGCACAAAATACTTCTATGTATAGTTTGAAGAAGACGAAGGTATTGGAACAACTAAAATATAGGTGACACTGCACTGAAACTCCAACGCGAGTTTGAGTTAAATCATTGAAATATTTACACCATAAATCAACATTCATTTAGCCTGTACTTCCTATGAACTACACTCAAACAGTGTTATGGTTGAATCTGCTCATGGTAAAGAAATGTATAAATGATAAATTAAATCATTCAATTCTGACAAAGCCCCACATTCCCAAGAGCCCCTTAGAGCTCCTAGGGTGACAGATGAGGCCTGGTTCAGTGCGTGTGAGCACAGCACTCAGACAGTCAAAGAGACAGAGAGAATCTCCATATGAGGACGAGCACAAACAGTAAACCTCTAATTCAGTCCGGTTATGTCACTGCTGACATGAACCACGAGTATTGGATGGAGAGAAGGAGAAAGCGAAAGAAAGGGAGAGATGGACAGAGGGAAAGTGAGAGACATGAAGAGATGAGAGATGGATAGACACTCCCCCCACTTATTGAACCCCACTGCCTCTGGTCTGCATTAATGGTGTCAGTCAGACCAGTGAATGTCATCGGCTTTTACCACGTGTCATCTATTAGGCCAGCTGACTAAGGACAGACATGGATCCACCCCGTCCCAGGCCTGTTCCACTCCCTTCCATATGTACTGTATGGTGCTTCTCAAGCCCACCAGATCAGCTGGCAGCTCATCACTCTCTTCACCATGTGGTTTCCTCTCTCTCTCTCTCCCCAGTGGTGTGTCTTAGCAGGTATGGGCACTCAGGCCTACGCCAGCCAGCCATTGAAAGACTGACTGGTAACCCCATCATCACTCCACCCGCAAATACAGTATGATGTCAAGCCTTAAAATAGAACACAGGACTAATTGTGGACATGAAAAACATTATGCAACTGTGAAGTATGGGGAAGGTTTTGACATTTTCCCTCTCCAGTTTGAAATGCAATTAGAGGCGAAAGATCAAACATTCTAACAGATCTACTTTCAGACATTTACATTTGTAAGTTTAGCAACCGACATGATCATTTGAATACCAGCAGTCACTTTAACTCATTACAGATAATAGCCCTATCGCATGAGTTGTTCTCAGAGTGCTTTGAACTGAAGGAAGTGACACCCTCCTCCTCTCTTCAGCTCTAACTGAGCGAACAGTGAAACAGCTCAAATGTCTCCTCTAACTTGTAGTACACGTGTGTTTGTGTATTCTACAGTTCAGATTCCAAAGTTTTTTATCCTGATGTGAGGTAAATGTGAGCTAAATCTTCTATGCAACTATAGTTAAAAAATGCTTGTTTGCTTTACACTTTATGGGTTTTAGGAGAAAACGCTGTGATGCTTAGAAGCGGTTTGGCTTTCTTCTTCTCCACCCTGTGCAGCTGAGTGTTGGCACTGTCTCTGTGCACAACCATAAGATACCAGTTTGATCATTTGCCTAAAATCGCTCCACTCAAAAGAGAGATTTAAGATCACTTTCATCATGAAAGGCCATTATAAGATGAACAGAATATACCTGCATCGAAGGTTTTCCTTTTGGTGAGCATGCTGTACAAAACTGGGCCAATTTGCGCGATGATGCACACAAACTCACCATCGTGTGCAAGAAAAATGGATACGTCTGCTCCAAACCTGTCTGATTTCCCCCTCCCTGGCTTTCATGGGATTTCAAGTTGGAGTGAAAATATCATCCTAACTTGCTCTTCCCCCATGAAATCCATGGCAGCCTTTGTAATAAAAAGTGTTGCACGTTGAATCATTCAGTCTAATAAATTCCTTCTGAAAGAGATGGCCTCTGTCATCTTCATTTTGGCCATTTTGGCCTTAGGGCCCATTCTCCACCCTGGGGCCGGATA
This sequence comes from Oncorhynchus mykiss, assembly GCF_057628025.1. NCBI lineage: Eukaryota > Metazoa > Chordata > Actinopteri > Salmoniformes > Salmonidae > Oncorhynchus > Oncorhynchus mykiss. The sequence continues at coordinate 25,353,789 of NC_143047.1, read as the reverse complement.
CGTGAGCGACTGGGGTCAGACATTGTAATTTGTGCCCAGTGAAAAAAAAACTATGAAAACCTAGGGGCTAGATGTAAACGGTGTACAAGGGCGTTGGCCTCACTTTGAAACTGGTAGAAATGACAAAGCCAGCAGGTAAAGCGTGTCATTATGTTAAGCCTGAGCAACACGGTCCAGACTGCAGGGTCATTTAGCAGATGCTCTTATCCAGACCAGCTTACAGGACCAATTAGGGTTAAGTGCCTTGCTCAAGGGCACATCAACAGATTTTTTAAACCTAGTTGGCTCGGGGATTTGAACCAGCAACCTTTCGGTTACTGACCCAACACTAACCACTTGGCTCACGGCCACCATTCCTACCCTCTCTCCTCTTGCTTTTCCTCTCTCCTTCTTTATTAATGCATCTTACTCCTCTCAGCCATATTTCTCCATGTTGTTCATTTCCCTCCACTGTTCAGCAGTGCAGTACAGTGTGACTTTAGAGGCATCCCTCACCTCCCTTCCTTTGGTGTGAAAGGACCCTCCTTGTCCTCCAATCTGCTGTCTTTCATTGAATGCTCTTTGTTGATTAGACATAATTGAGGCGACTCAGAGAGACACAGGGCCAGCTCTCAGTACCTTCCTCCAGCGCAGTCGGCACAGATGAAAAAGCCCATCTAGGCGCCTAATGTGGGGGGTCAGAGCAAATCCGATCCCGGGCTTTCTTGTGTCTGGTAGCCGACGCAACAAAGGGGGGAAGACGAAATGGGTCGAAAAATGCTAATTGTCCCTAATTCATGTAAATAGATTTTCTAATAGAGGAATTAAGCATTTTAAATATGGAATTTGAGGCAATCACTCCTTTCATTTGGTGGGGCGGCACAGGTGTAGTGGATTGAAATTCATCTTTCACACAGGGCTGGCTCATTTGTCACTTGGCTGGGACCAGACAGGTACGACAGAGAGACGGGGACTCAGAGTGGACTGTGTGTGACCAGGCAGGGACGACAGAGAGACGGGGACTCAGAGTGGGCTGTGTGTGACCAGACAGGTGCGACAGAGAGACGGGGACTCAGAGTGGGCTGTGTGTGACCAGGCAGGTACGACAGAGAGACGGGGACTCAGAGTGGGCTGTGTGTGAGCAGGCAGGGACGACAGAGAGACGGGGACTCAGAGTGGGCTGTGTGTGAGCAGGCAGGGACGACAGACAGACGTGGACTCAGAGTGGACTGTGTGTGACCAGGCAGGGACGACAGAGAGACGGGGACTCAGAGTGGGCTGTGTGTGACCAGACAGGTGCGACAGAGAGACGGGGACTCAGAGTGGGCTGTGTGTGACCAGGCAGGTACGACAGAGAGACGGGGACTCAGAGTGGGCTGTGTGTGAGCAGGCAGGGACGACAGAGAGACGGGGACTCAGAGTGGGCTGTGTGTGAGCAGGCAGGGACGACAGAGAGACGTGGACTCAGAGTGGACTGTGTGTGACCAGGCAGGGACGACAGAGAGACGGGGACTCAGAGTGGGCTGTGTGTGACCAGACAGGTGCGACAGAGAGACGGGGACTCAGAGTGGGCTGTGTGTGAGCAGGCAGGGACGACAGAGAGACGGGGACTCAGAGTGGGCTGTGTGTGAGCAGGCAGGGACGACAGAGAGACGGGGACTCAGAGTGGGCTGTGTGTGACCAGGCAGGGACGACAGAGAGACGGGGACTCAGAGTGGGCTGTGTGTGAGCAGGCAGGGACGACAGAGAGACGGGGACTCAGAGTGGGCTGTGTGTGACCAGACAGGTGCGACAGAGAGACGGGGACTCAGAGTGGGCTGTGTGTGACCAGGCAGGGACGACAGAGAGACGGGGACTCAGAGTGGGCTGTGTGTGACCAGACAGGTGCGACAGAGAGCCGGGGACTCAGAGTGGGCTGTGTGTGACCAGGCAGGGACGACAGAGAGACGGGGACTCAGAGTGGGCTGTGTGTGAGCAGGCAGGGACGACAGAGAGACGGGGACTCAGAGTGGGCTGTGTGTGACCAGACAGGTGCGACAGAGAGACGGGGACTCAGAGTGGGCTGTGTGTGACCAGGCAGGGACGACAGAGAGACGGGGACTCAGAGTGGGCTGTGTGTGACCAGACAGGTGCGACAGAGAGACGGGGACTCAGAGTGGGCTGTGTGTGACCAGGCAGGGACGACAGAGAGACGGGGACTCAGAGTGGGCTGTGTGTGAGCAGGCAGGGACGACAGAGAGACGTGGACTCAGAGTGGGCTGTGTGTGAGCAGGCAGGGACGACAGAGAGACGGGGACTCAGAGTGGGCTGTGTGTGACCAGGCAGGGACGACAGAGAGACGGGGACTCAGAGTGGGCTGTGTGTGACCAGACAGGTGCGACAGAGAGACGGGGACTCAGAGTGGGCTGTGTGTGACCAGACAGGGACGACAGAGAGACGGGGACTCAGAGTGGGCTGTGTGTGAGCAGGCAGGGACGACAGCGAGACGGTGACTCAGAGTGGGCTGTGTGTGACCAGACAGGTGCGACAGAGAGACGGGGACTCAGAGTGGGCTGTGTGTGACTTGACAGGTGCGACAGAGAGACGGGGACTCAGAGTGGGCTGTGTGTGAGCAGGCAGGGACGACAGAGAGACGTGGACTCAGAGTGGGCTGTGTGTGACCAGGCAGGGACGACAGAGAGACGGGGACTCAGAGTGGGCTGTGTGTGAGCAGGCAGGGACGACAGAGAGACGGGGACTCAGAGTGGGCTGTGTGTGACCAGGCAGGGACGACAGAGAGACGTGGACTCAGAGTGGGCTGTGTGTGAGCAGGCAGGGACGACAGAGAGACGTGGACTCAGAGTGGGCTGTGTGTGAGCAGGCAGGGACGACAGAGAGACGGGGACTCAGAGTGGGATGTGTGTGACCAGGCAGGGACGACAGAGAGACGGGGACTCAGAGTGGGCTGTGTGTGACCAGACAGGTGCGACAGAGAGACGGGGACTCAGAGTGGGCTGTGTGTGACCAGGCAGGGACGACAGCGAGACGGGGACTCAGAGTGGGCTGTGTGTGACCAGACAGGTGTGACAGAGAGACGGGGACTCAGAGTGGGCTGTGTGTGACCAGGCAGGGACGACAGCGAGACGGGGACTCAGAGTGGGCTGTGTGTGACCAGACAGGTGCGACAGAGAGACGGGGACTCAGAGTGGGCTGTGTGTGACCAGGCAGGGACGACAGAGAGACGGGGACTCAGAGTGGGCTGTGTGTGACCAGGCAGGGACGACAGAGAGACGGGGACTCAGAGTGGGCTGTGTGTGACCAGACAGGTGCGACAGAGCGACGGGGACTCAGAGTGGGCTGTGTGTGAGCAGGCAGGGACGACAGAGAGACGTGGACTCAGAGTGGGCTGTGTGTGAGCAGGCAGGGACGACAGAGAGACGGGGACTCAGAGTGGGCTGTGTGTGAGCAGGCATGCTCAGAAAAGTCTCTGGATAACCTCTCATTGTAAGTAAGGTATGTATGGAAAGGTATGAATAGGAAGATTAACCAGCATTTTCTCAAAACTACTTATCTTCAATAAATGTTATGTCCATGATGCTGATGTCATGCAGGTGTCAGGCTTTAGGTTAATAGGTAGAGTGTCCATGGACAGGCATAGGCCAGACCTAACATTGTGTTGGTAACACTGGTCTTCCCTCATGGTCCTGAGGAATGTACAGCATCTCGCGCTGAAATGTCCACTCAAGACAATAACAAATATTCCACACATTAAAACAATGATTAATTTATATAACTACTGTAAATAACGTAACATCACAGTATAGCTCATTGTGTTGTGATGGGACTGGAAAGGAGAAGAGGGCACACAGACAAACACTCACTATCACCCGTAGATGCCACAGAGACTAACAAGGGGAATGGTCTGGGAATAGAATCCTCCTGACTTATTACTCTGATCATCTCAAACAGACAACCGAGCACGAGGTCATGTTCCACCATGTAGTAACGCGATGTAGCAACAAGGCCAGAGAGCGACAGACACAGCACAGACATGGCGTAGGGGGTATGAATCAAATGTGGGAGAATGACTTATTAGTCAATATGAGGCAGACACTGTGGCTTTCAGGGAACAGCGCGAGAGAGAGAGAGAGAGAGAGGGAGAGAGAGAGAGGGCAGGGAGGGGGACGGGGGACAGGGACGGGGGTGGGGGGGCAGCCCTCACTAATGAACGAAACAAGAAAAACCTTGTTTAAAAGGACAAATCAGATCACATGATTTCCAACCCATTAGGCGCTACTCACCGGGAATGATAATAATGATAAAAGACGGTCAGGCCTCTGGACTTCTGATAGAAAACAGTGTTGTCTTGGGAGAAAAGCTTTTCCTGGAGGAGAATCAAAGAGCAGTTCATTTTCACTCTGACCTTCAGGGCTCTGGGCAGCCAGACAAGGGCACAAACAGATTGAGAATTAATTGGTGCAATTAACATTTTGTGATTATAAGGACTCCAGATCAATACGCTATGCAAATAGCAGTATTGATGTGCTGCAGAAACCTTGTTAATTGTGTTAGGCGAACAAACAGGCCCCTGTGTTACTATTCCATAATGGAACAGGAGGCACGGACGGGCTCAAACTGCTGACCACTTTAGATGCATGAGGACGTACAGCACTCTTGTCTTCTCTCCCCACACCCTCCATTCCACCCCCAACCCTCCACTCCTCTCCACCCTCCATTCCACCCCCAACCCTCCACTCCTCTGCATCCCTCCATTTCACCCCCAACCCTCCACTCCTCTCCATCCCACCCCCAACCCTCCACTCCTCTTCATCCCTCCCCCAACCCTCCACTCCTCTCCATCCCTCCATTCCACCCCCAACCCTCCACTCCTCTCCATCCCTCCATTCCACCCCCAACCCTCCACTCCTCTCCATCCCTCCCCCAACCCTCCACTCCTCTCCATCCCTCCCCCAACCATCCACTCATCTCCATCCCTCCCCCAACCATCCCTCCATCCCTCCCCCAACCCTCCACTCCTCTCCATCCCTCACCCAACCATCCCTCCATCCCTCCCCCAACCCTCCACTCCTCTCCATCCCTCCCCCAACCATCCCTCCATTCCACCCCCAACCCTCCACTCCTCTCCATCCCTCCCCCAACCCTCCACTCCTCTCCATCCCTCCCCCAACCATCCACTCCTCTCCATCCCTCCCCCAACCATCCCTCCATCCCTCCCCCAACCATCCCTCCATCCCTCCCCCAACCATCCACTCCTCTCCATCCCTCCCCCAACCATCCCTCCATTCCACCCCCAACTATCCACTCCTCTCCATCCCTCCCCCAACCCTCCACTCCTCTCCATCCCTCCATTCCTCCCCCAACCCTCCACTCCTCTCCATCCCTCCCCCTACCCTCCACTCCTCTCCATCCCTCCCCCAACCCTCCACTCCTCTCCATCCCTCCCCCTACCCTCCACTCCTCTCCATCCCTCCCCCAACCCTCCACTCCTCTCCATCCCTCCCCCTACCCTCCACTCCTCTCCATCCCTCCCCCAACCCTCCACTCCTCTCCATCACTCCCCCAACCCTCCACTCCTCTCCATCCCTCCCCCAACCATCCACTCCTCTCCATCCCTCCCCCAACCATCCCTCCATTCCACCCCCAACCATCCACTCCTCTCCATCCCTCCCCCAACCATCCCTCCATTCCACCCCCAACCATCCACTCCTCTCCATCCCTCCCCCAACTCTCCACTCCTCTCCATCCCCCCATTCCTCCCCCAACCCTCCACTCCTCTCCATCCCTACCCCTACCCTCCACTCCTCTCCATCCCTCCCCCAACCATCCACTCCTCTCCACTCCTCTCAAGACGCGTAAGGCAAGTTTCAGAGTTTGATAGTCTTGTTTGCTTTTAAGTTGTCCATTTAGTGGGCCTTTGAAGAGGCCCTGCTTGAAGAGAAGAGTGTGGATGCAGTTGCTTCTCTGTTGCTGTGATCTCTCCAGTAGCCTGCTCTCATTTCAGGTTGTGGCAGATTACACAAATGGCCCTCTCCCTCGTTTCTTTGACTGTTTGTTTCAGTACAGGGGAGCAGGGATGGCCATGCGAAACACAATTGAAACGCTCAACGCAGACAGCCATTCTAATGAATTAGTTTCAGCTTTATTGCTATGGACTGGATTTTCCACTCTCGTTATTAAACCGCATTGAAAATGCACTTTCATTTCAGATAAGTACCAGTAATCCTGTTTGCAGTGCGCAGTAGATGAAGTTAAATATAATTTAAGCAGAAACGGAAACTGGTGGAACAATGTAATCACTGAAAGTGAGATTGAAGTGATGCTATTATTATTATCACTATTATTATTTTCATTATTAGAGCTTACTGCAGTGTAGAGAGCAGGGATGGTGATGGCAGGTAGTATCGGTGAGGGGAAGAGAAAACCCACTCTACCCAATAGCTATCAGAGAGATCCAATAAATCATAGCTCACTCAGCACCAGGCTTTTTCATATTGCCCATCTCACTGTTTGTCCCTGTGACAATGGCTTGCAAATGACATTCTAGGGCTTATTGCCTGCAGCCTACTGGAAATCCACACATCCACAAAGAGCTGTGCACATTGCAGAAAGTAAAGTACCATAGTAAAGTGCTACTGTTAATTACATGGGGTTAATAAGACGAGGGAGCAGTTAGCATGGCCTTAGAGGTACAGTGTAGCCGTAGCATTAGCCATGGCCGTGGCGTAATGCTCGCTTTTGTCTTCTACCCACATAGGAGTGCTGCCCACTCTGGGAACAAAAAGAGAACTCCCTGGTGACAGTATGGCAGAGTTGTGATAAAAAGGTGCAAATATTAATCCTGCACTGCTTTATTTTAGTCACGGCGTTTAACAAATAGGAATTATGAATATTAAAAGAGCATTACAGAGCAGTGTTGAATAATTTAACATTCATTAGGATGGAAAATGAGGTTCTCAACACAAAGATTACAGGTAATGTCATAAAATGGAACAATTGACATGTTATTAGCCATTTGTTAGCATGCTAATTGCCCTTAATTCTTTTCATTTCTGGGCTGTGCTCATTGAAAGCATTAGCATTAATCCCCTGGTGATGAAGTTAGTGTTAGGAATGGGAAGCCCTCGAAGCAAGTACAGGTAGGGAAGAGAGTGGACACGACATTTCACATCCATGTTTATTAGACCATTTTACAACAGGGAATTATCTCAATAATAATGCAGCTAGTCTTACTATTGATGTACTGTGGGTTCTTTTATGACAGATATGCAGATATATGTTAATGCATTTCCTATACAGGTGAATATGTCTCCTTTGCAGTCATTTTTTCCTGTGGCATAATTGATCTAGATATTGTATCTAGCAAGTACATTGGACACAAAAGTAGCCTAGTACAGGACTAACTTATACATAGGCCTATCATCTGCATGACAAATAGCAAATTATTGCCCATAGTACTTTCCTCCTTATCTATTTGACAGCTAAGATCAAAAAATGGCATAACAAATGGGATCATTTGAAAGTAATGGGATCATTTGAAATATGTGTATCTTTGGTCATGATTGGACGCAGAACCCCACTGACATACAGTAGAGTGTTTCACACACCTGGGGTGCATCCAAAATGGCATCTTATTTCCTATTCAGTGCACTACTTTTGGCCAGAGCCCTATGGCTTGACCATATGGGCCAAGGTAAAAAATAGTGCACTATATAGGCAGTGGTGGCCAGGGGGTGGCCAAGGCTACTTCAGGGGGTTCATAGACCATGACAGAAAATGTGTGTGTAACCCTAACCTGGCATCTAAGGAGCATGAATGAATCCTTTGATTGCTGATTAGAGGTAGAAGTGATAATTCACTTAACCCGGATTTCTTCAATGTGGCACACACACACACACACACACACACACACACACACACACACACACACACACACACACACACACACACACACACACACACACACACACACACACACACACACACACATACTGTACTCACATACTGGAGAGACTTGGGTCACTCTGTTTTCATGAATATAGGATCTGGGTCTATAATGTTGAACATCCAACACATTTTCAGAAAATATCAAGAAGATAAGCTAGCATTTGTGTGATACATACAGTGCCTTGCGAAAGTATTCGGCCCCCTTGAACTTTGCGACCTTTTGCCACATTTCAGGCTTCAAACATAAAGATATAAAACTGTATTTTTTTGTGAAGAATCAACAACAAGTGGGACACAATCATGAAGTGGAACGACATTTATTGGATATTTCAAACTTTTTTAACAAATCAAAAACTGAAAAATTGGGCGTGCAAAATTATTCAGCCCCCTTAAGTTAATACTTTGTAGCGCCACCTTTTTCTGCGATTACAGCTGTAAGTCGCTTGGGGTATGTCTCTATCAGTTTTGCACATCGAGAGACTGACATTTTTTCCCATTCCTCCTTGCAAAACAGCTCGAGCTCAGTGAGGTTGGATGGAGAGCATTTGTGAACAGCAGTTTTCAGTTCTTTCCACAGATTCTCGATTGGATTCAGGTCTGGACTTTTGACTTGGCCATTCTAACACCTGGATATGTTTATTTTTGAACCATTCCATTGTAGATTTTGCTTTATGTTTTGGATCATTGTCTTGTTGGAAGACAAATCTCCGTCCCAGTCTCAGGTCTTTTGCAGACTCCATCAGGTTTTCTTCCAGAATGGTCCTGTATTTGGCTCCATCCATCTTCCCATCAATTTTAACCATCTTCCCTGTCCCTGCTGAAGAAAAGCAGGCCCAAACCATGATGCTGCCACCACCATGTTTGACAGTGGGGATGGTGTGTTCAGCTGTGTTGCTTTTACGCCAAACATAACGTTTTGCATTGTTGCCAAAAAAGTTCAATTTTGTTTTAATCTGACCAGAGCACCTTCTTCCACATGTTTGGTGTGTCTCCCAGGTGGCTTGTGGCAAACTTTAAACAACACTTTTTATGGATATCTTTAAGAAATGGCTTTCTTCTTGCCACTCTTTCATAAAGGCCAGATTTGTGCAATATACGACTGATTGTTGTCCTATGGACAGAGTCTCCCACCTCAGCTGTAGATCTCTGCAGTTCATCCAGAGTGATCATGGGCCTCTTGGCTGCATCTCTGATCAGTCTTCTCCTTGTATGAGCTGAAAGTTTAGAGGGACGGCCAGGTCTTGGTAGATTTGCAGTGGTCTGATACTCCTTCCATTTCAATATTATCGCTTGCATAGTGCTCCTTGGGATGTTTAAAGCTTGGGAAATCTTTTTGTATCCAAATCCGGCTTTAAACTTCTTCACAACAGTATCTCGGACCTGCCTGGTGTGTTCCTTGTTCTTCATGATGCTCTCTGCGCTTTTAACGGACCAATGAGACTATCACAGTGCAGGTGCATTTATACGGAGACTTGATTACACACAGGTGGATTGTATTTATCATCATTAGTCATTTAGGTCAACATTGGATCATTCAGAGATCCTCACTGAACTTCTGGAGAGAGTTTGCTGCACTGAAAGTAAAGGGGCTGAATAATTTTGCACGCCCAATTTTTCAGTTTTTGATTTGTTAAAAAAGTTTGAAATATCCAATAAATGTCGTTCCACTTCATGATTGTGTCCCACTTGTTGTTGATTCTTCACAAAAAAATACAGTTTTATATCTTTATGTTTGAAGCCTGAAATGTGGCAAAAGGTCGCAAAATTCAAGGGGGCCAAATACTTTCGCAAGGCACTGTAACTGCCTCAGACACTGATTTTACAGCATCGACAAGAACCAAATTCAAACAATGTTTATTACAGTGCACATAAAATGCAAATCTTGCTTGTTTTTAATCCGTGCAGACACACCAGAATGCTTTCCGCTCGTGACGCATGCACCATCATAGCCTAGCCCCACAAGATTATTTCTGTAGTCCAGGCCATGTTTTTCAAGGCAATCAATTATACTTTTTGTGAGACCTGCTGCATCTAAGCTTTCAGCTGACTGAAAGTGTAAAACGCTTTCGTGGATAGCCCCGTTGTAGTAGTACCTCACAACTAAAGACATTTCTTATTTTTTCTTGAAATATTTGGTTTCATCTGCAATTACACTAAAAACGTCACTTTCTTTTACTTCTCTTATTATTTCACTTTGTACCGGACAAAGCCCTCAAGAACTTTGTTCTGGATTTGGTGGCTCTGGTACTCATTATTTTCTCTAAGAGAGGGTCATGCTTTGCTATTTCTTCTAAGATTGTCAAAAAGTAACCCTTGTTGTGAGAGTCACTAGACTCTCGATGGCCTCTCTGCGCTATACTTTGACTGGCAGTTACTAGGAGCACATCTGTAATTGTTTTAATGTAATGTTCCTCCACTTTCTTTTCCCGGTCCTCATATACAACATCTAACATTGACGAGTTGCTGTCAATAGCCCTTTTATGCTGATTCCAAGCATACATAGCATTGATTTGATGCTCTGCCTTCGAATGGAGCTTAAACCCAGAATCTTTAAACAGCGCCTTTTTCCAGTAACAAAAACCTGACTGTGATGTGAAGGCAGATTCAGGTGTATTGGGCAGAGAAAAATGCCTACAGGCGAAACAATAAGTCAAATCTTCACTTACAGAATATTCACGCCATGAATTGTCCATATACCAGGAGCTGTTGAAAGCCCTTTTCCTAGTACCATGCTGAGTTCTGGGAAATGTTTTCAAACACGGCTGTATAGCATAACACGGCTGTATAGCATAACACGGCTGTATAGCATAACACGGCTCTATAGCATAACACGGCTGTATAACACAACACGGCTGTATAGCATAACACGGCTGTATAGCATAACACGGCTCTATAGCATAACACGGCTGTATAACATAACACGGCTGTATAGCATAACACGGCTGTATAGCATAACACGGCTGTATAGCATAACACGGCTCTATAGCATAACACGACTGTATAGCATAACACGGCTGTATAGCATAACACGGCTCTATAGCATAACACGACTGTATAGCATAACACGGCTGTATAGCATAACACGGCTCTATAGCATAACACGACTGTATAGCATAACACGGCTCTATAGCATAACACGACTGTATAGCATAACACGACTGTATAGCATAACACGGCTGTATAGCATAACACGACTCTTCTCTGGAACTTGAAATGTCTTAAATACACGTTAAATAATGTGTCATATCTCTATGGAAATGTATAATTAAGGGATCCACAATATTAGATACTAACAGCTGCTAACTTACATGTGTAGTTTAAAGTATAGGCCGGGCCTACCATTGGGTCCTTTTGGAACAGTATACCTGGTGTTTGATGCAGTTGGGAGGGGCTCGATGACATCTCCTGGCAGCTCTGGCTCACTGTCTTGCTCAGAGATAGAGGTCTCTGTGTCATCCCTTGATGCAGTTGGGAGGGGCTCGATGACATCTCCTGGCAGCTCTGGCTCAATGTCTTGCTCAGAGATAGAGGTCTCTGTGTCATCCCTTGATGCAGTTGGGAGGGGCTCGATGACATCTCCTGGCAGCTCTGGCTCAATGTCTTGCTCAGAGATAGAGGTCTCTGTGTCATCCCTTGATGCAGTTGGGAGGGGCTCGATGACATCTCCTGGCAGCTCTGGCTCACTGTCTTGCTCAGAGATAGAGGTCTCTGTGTCATCCCTTGATGCAGTTGGGAGGGGCTCGATGACATCTCCTGGCAGCTCTGGCTCACTGTCTTGCTCAGAGATAGAGGTCTCTGTGTCATCTCTTGATGCAGTTGGGAGGGGCTCGATGACATCTCCTGGCAGCTCTGGCTCACTGTCTTGCTCAGAGATAGAGGTCTCTGTGTCATCCCTTGATGCAGTTGGGAGGGGCTCGATGACACCTCCTGGCAGCTCTGGCTCACTGTCTTGCTCAGAGATAGAGGTCTCTGTGTCATCCCTTGATGCAGTTGGGAGGGGCTCGATGACACCTCCTGGCAGCTCTGGCTCACTGTCTTGCTCAGAGATAGAGGTCTCTGTGTCATCCCTTGATGCAGTTGGGAGGGGCTGGATGACACCTCCTGGCAGCTCTGGCTCACTGTCTAGCTCAGAGATAGAGGTCTCTGTGTCATCCCTATTACATTAAATTAACACAAGAACCATTCATGTATAATCACAATAAAAACGCCACAGCCATCAAAACAAGAACAAACATGAATCAACAACCAACATTTTAAAGTGAGACTTAATCTGTCAAAATCATCTATTACAAGATTAAGCTTAAATTCTTAAACTTAAATTCTGAACTGGGCATGTGACTCACTGCCTGGTAGATGCTCTGACCTGGTGGTGGTAGACTGGGTCCTTGTGAAGTCTGACCACACTGACTCTGACTAGCAGCCTCAGGTAGGGAGCTGCTCTGGGGTCCGGTGGTGATGCAAGGGCTGGGGTCTGTTTGCACCTGATCTGCTTGTTTGTGCTTCTTTAAAAAGAAGTCTGATATTTATTTTACCTTTATTTAACTAGGCAAGTCAGTTAAGAACAAATTATTATTTTCAATGATGGCCTAGGAACAGTGGGTTAACTGCCTGTTCAGGGGCAGAACGACAGATTTGTCAGCTCAGGGATTTGAACTTGCAACCTTCTGGTTACTAGTCCAATGCTCTAGCCACTAGGCTACCCTGCCTCCCCCATATCTCTCCCTTTCCTTTCATGTTTAACTGACCCTATGCAAAAATAAGAGTCTATGGTTACGTCTAAGCATCCGATTACCCACATTTTAGGTCCAATCTCAATCTTAATTACAAATCCCCATTTTCATGACTGTACCTTAAATCAACTACCAGCTTAAGTTACTATTTAGATCATGGCTAGCCCTACTCTGCAGTAAGTAACACAGCTAGCTATAAACTCTTACACCTTTACGATAGCAAACAGGCTATCTTCATATTGTGGTAACCTTTTGAGTACGTTAACAGATTGATAATAACAACTGTTTGTTTTGAGTTCAAGTACAAAAATCTTACTGAGTTAATGGATTTCAAATTGCTGAATGTTAACTTGCTGAACACTGACAGCTGTAGCCTACTAGTTACCCCACATGAACTAAATATGTATATACTGTAACCTATGACACTGCACTGTATACGTGTGTATTACTAGCACATGTAAACATAATGTTAGGCTAAATTGGGAACCAAACTCTTTTATCTGATTAACTGTCTGTTAATGGAGCCAAGGGTCTAACGTTAACAAGCACAGCGACTCAATTTTCGTAAAAGTTGTTCAGGTAACCTAAACCTGATGCTAAACCTTAAAACTTACTTCAAATATGATGCTTTCGCCAGTCGTGAAATCGTGAAAAGAGCTCGTGGAGCTGTGGAAATATTCTCTCTTCTTCTTCTGTATGCTCCAGTGCCACCCCAGACACCCCTCTGGCTCCACCCCTGTATATAGGGAATAGGGTGCCATTTTGGATGCACTCTGAACTCCTGCCAGAGTATGACCCTGTGGTCCCATCGTCATGAAGAATCCATTCACAGAGTAGGGGTCCTCCTGATGAACTTCCCTCCCTACTGGATCAATCCATGGCTGCAGTCAGGAATCTACAAATCACCACTCAATAAATCAGCCAACACATGGGGATGCAGACCAATCCACATGTAAACAGCAGTGTCGGGAAACAACATGGACTGTGCGGTTAAAGTATTTACAACTAATGTTGAACGAAACTGGCTAGACAAGAATACAAGCATCCTGCTTCATATGATGGTAATGATGATGATAATGATATTACAGTAATGATGGACAAAAAGTAATTATATAGCAATAGTACTATTATCACTACCACTACTATCACTGATTATATATATATATATATATGACCAATGAGAGTAGTAATGGTACCAAGGCTACCAACAACAAACAAGCACTCATGTCCATCTTTTGTCAGACCGTAGAAAGCAGGTGAAAGAATACACAATGGGATTGCCTTTTCAGCCGTGGCTCAAAAAGACCTTGTCAAGATTGATGTCTTCCCTGTAGCTCTTGAAGTCTCTAGTTAATAGAAGGGGAAGACTCTTGAAATTAGAATCCAATTCTTGCTAAAAGCACCAGCCGTGAATTGAGGACATTAGAGAAAAAACAGAAAAGGCCATGTCATTTCTATAGGGTGGTGAGACACCAGGAGAGGAGAATAGCCAATCTGTGCGGTGTAATGGATATGTCAAGAGTTTCTAAATCATAGGTGTCCAGGGCAGAGAGACAAGAAAGCCAAACATAATGTCATCCTTTAGAGAGAAAGAGAGAGAAGAGGAGAGGGGGTGGGAGACAAACCAAAAAGTTCAAACAGATGCAAGACAGAGGTCATGGAGTAAAGGGTTTACATTTGGGCTCAAACTTCAATAATATGAAGTGTTTATTATTTTCCTGTATGCTGTTACTTACTATTACCTCCCTGGCATATTGGCTTGTGAGCATTATGGAAATTAAGTAACGCTACTTTGCTTAACAATAACACACTGACTTTGAATCCTCTTACTTAAGGTTTGATTGCTTCTTGACGGTGGTTTTAAATGAATTGTGTTGAGGAGTGATAAAGAGCTTATTGTCAGGAATAAAAGCCCAGAGCAATGAAGAAAAGCTACACATGGAGTGGCCAGACGATACAGGCTATTACGGTGAGGGAATGGTGTCCTTGACTGCCAGGACGGCTTAGAATTTTATTTCATCTTGTTTTGCCGGCTGCTGACAATGATGCGTGACTCTGGCACTGGTGGAAGAGGGCAAACATGAGAGCCATTTTAGATCTCATTTACGTGTGTGTGTGTGTGTGTGTGTCTGTGTGAGCCGCGTGTATTAGCAAGCGTGTATGTGTGTGTGGGTGTGTGTCTGTATGTATGAGAGTGTTGTGAGAGTTTGTTTTGAATGCATTTTAAGAGTACACTTTGAGCTAGTGCGGTACTGCTTGCTATTCTCCTTGCATTGAGTGAGGTGGGTGTGTGTACTGTGTACTTGCACATGTGTGTACCACATTCAGACTGACCTCTAGAAGTCTCACGCACCTAAGCCCTAAACTTCATGTAAATGACCACCGTGGAGACCTGAGGGACTCTGGGAATTGTTGTTTGTCTGCCTTGTAGAGAGGACGGTTGAGTTGTAATGGCTCTCCAGTGTGTTCAGAATGAGGACCTTCTGTTCCTCAGCAGTTTGAGGCCGTCCCTTTGTGCTGTCTCCATGTTAGTTTGGTTGGCTGCTTGATTTGAGGCTAGCACATAGTGCGTTTAGAGGTTATCATTGGTTTTGTCAAGGTGAGTCAGTGCCTTGATTGTTTACAGGCTCAACCCTGGGCAGATCTGGACTGGCTGGAGCCCCAGGGAGAAGCTCACACCAGATATAAATGATTACACCACCATAAACGAAGGCAGAGTTAATTGGTCTTTTAGGAATAAGAAAAAAGGATCCATACAAGGAGAAAAAAGAAAGTCTGTGATAAAAACCTCACAGAGAGAGACAGTAAGTTTGTTAAAGGCAGCATCCCAATGAATTATGCAGAGCTACAAAACAAAAGGTAAGAAAACATCCAGTCTGAATTTGTCTCTGAGTCAGGCATGCCAAAAGTCTTTACTCTTTAAGTAAAGTACAGTGCCTTGCGAAAGTATTCGGCCCCCTTGAACTTTGCGACCTTTTGCCACATTTCAGGCTTCAACAATAAAGATATAAAACTGTATTTTTTTGTAAAGAATCAACAACAAGTGGGACACAATCATGAAGTGGAACGACATTTATTGGATATTTCATACTTTTTTAACAAATCAAAAACTGAAAAATTGGGCGTGCAAAATTATTCAGCCCCCTTAAGTTAATACTTTGTAGCGCCACCTTTTGCTGCGATTACAGCTGTAAGTCGCTTGGGGTATGTCTCTATCAGTTTTGCACATCGAGAGACTGACATTTTTTCCCATTCCTCCTTGCAAAACAGCTCGAGCTCAGTGAGGTTGGATGGAGAGCATTTGTGAACAGCAGTTTTCAGTTCTTTCCACAGATTCTCGATTGAATTCAGGTCTGGACTTTGACTTGGCCATTCTAGCACCTGGATATGTTTATTTTTGAACCATTCCATTGTAGATGTTGCTTTATGTTTTGGATCATTGTCTTGTTGGAAGACAAATCTCCGTCCCAGTCTCAGGTCTTTTGCAGACTCCATCAGGTTTTCTTCCAGAATGGTCCATCTTCCCATCAATTTTAACCATCTTTCCTGTCCCTGCTGAAGAAAAGCAGGCCCAAACCTGATGCTGCCACCACCATGTTTGACAGTGGGGATGGTGTGTTCAGCTGTGTTGCTTTTACGCCAAACATAACGTTTTGCATTGTTGCCAAAAAGTTCAATTTTGTTTTAATCTGACCAGAGCACCTTCTTCCACATGTTTGGTGTGTCTCCCAGGTGGCTTGTGGCAAACTTTAAACGACACTTTTTATGGATATGTTTAAGAAATGGCTTTATTCTTGCCACTCTTCCATAAAGGCCAGATTTGTGCAATATACAACTGATTGTTGTCCTATGGACAGAGTCTCCCACCTCAGCTGTAGATCTCTGCAGTTCATCCAGAGTTATCATGGGCCTCTTGGCTGCATCTCTGATCAGTCTTCTCCTTGTATGAGCTGAAAGTTTAGAGGGACGGCCAGGTCTTGGTAGATTTGCAGTGGTCTGATACTCCTTCCATTTCAATATTATCGCTTGCATAGTGCTCCTTGGGATGTTTAAAGCTTGGGAAATCTTTTTGTATCCAAATCCGGCTTTAAACTTCTTCACAACAGTATCTCGGACCTGCCTGGTGTGTTCCTTGTTCTTCATGATGCTCTCTGCGCTTTTAACGGACCTCTGAGACTATCACAGTGCAGGTGCATTTATACGGAGACTTGATTACACACAGGTGGATTGTATTTATCATCATTAGTCATTTAGGTCAACATTGGATCATTCAGAGATCCTCACTGAACTTCTGGAGAGAGTTTGCTGCACTGAAAGTAAAGGGGCTGAATAATTTTGCACGCCCAATTTTTCAGTTTTTGATTTGTTAAAAAAGTTTGAAATATCCAATAAATGTCGTTCCACTTCATGATTGTGTCCCACTTGTTGTTGATTCTTCACAAAAAAATACAGTTTTATATCTTTATGTTTGAAGCCTGAAATGTGGCAAAAGGTCGCAAAGTTCAAGGGGGCCGAATACTTTCGGAAGGCACTGTATATGTCCAATAATTATCTCATGTCATCCTGCGTGTTTTCAAACATACAGGAAATAATGATCCTTCTCCAAAAAAGTGCTCGAAAAATAGCAGGAGTAGGACATTTTGTTCTGATTGGTTCAGGCACCCCAGACAGCCTTTTCAAAGAGATTCAGCCAGAGCCTTTCTTACTCATAAACACATTGAAGAGCAATCTGTAGGATTAGAGGACATTGCAGAGATGATGTTCGTGCTGAAGAGGTCTACAAGACCAGGATCCCCCAGTGTCCTGCTAAAGTCCTCTTAGCTGGAGCCTTGGCCACAGACAGACACAGACATCCCAACCAAACCCCCAGCTGCAATCACAGCTCCAGCCCCTCTCCTATGAAGCCTCACCATCATCCACCTCCCCAGCAGCAACACCACCAGCAGCCCCAGTCTAAACCCCAGCCCTGTCCCCAGTCTCCAACCCTCCCTGTCTGCACCCGGCTGGAACTTTATTTAATGAGTGAAGTTTGGTGGTGGATATGTGGGGGTCCCACACCAGGCTGGGAGAAGCAGCAGAGGAAAAGCTTTCATAAAGCATGGGCGAACAAATGGGATTTAACACACAAGAGGCTCTGATGGCCTATTAATTCTGCTTTGGCTTGCTTCCAGAATGAGACAGCCTCTCTCCTAATACATGGCTAATTTCTATCAGAGGTATCAGGAGACTTTTTCTTTCCTGGGCAGGATGCATCCGCATAACTTTAATGGATTCATTCAAGGGCTACGGCACGGAGACATTGATTAGACTGCCTCAGAGGCCCTGCTGCTAGTCGCCTGACATAGGCAGCAAATTAAATGTGACCTCCGGTAAACAGGCCTGAACCACCCAGCCCCAGAATAATCCATTAGCTCAGAACCTTTCCCAATCCCATTTCATTAATGAAGTGATTTGAAAAGGGGGCTGCTGCAATTACCAATTTCTGCAACTGAAAATTCTGGAATACTAACAACAAGAGAAAATTGAAAACATAACGAAGGGTAAAAGATAGGTTGTTGAAACCCTTGAAGATGGGGTGGATATTCCAGCATTAAAACAGGTTGATCCAGCCGTAAACACATGCAGATGTGGAAGAACGAATATGGCGGCTTGTGGAAAATGGCCCACTGAAGGACCTTTTTTGGGCTGGATAACCAAAATATTTGTCAGCAGGAGAAAAGTCAATTTATTCATAATTTGCCAAAGTCAAGCAGTGACAGTAGGGGAGAGAGTTAATCAATTTGCAGTTAAATGATAAGCAGAGGAGAGGAAAAATTCTATCCACATTTGTCTGATGCATTGGGGATTTAACAGTAACACCATTCTGTCCATGCTACATTTACAGAGGTTACAGAAATGAATCAGAAAGCTCTTCAGATCTGGTCTTTGAGATTCACATATAGTCCACCCCCTATCCTTTTTAACCGCCATCCTTTTCCTCAGCAGGTTCTGTTGTTTATACTACTGTCTGGGGAGGGCGATTATTTCCCTTGAAAAAAGCTTCACCTTCCTCCTCAAAGAAAGACAATCACAGCATCACTGTAGGTGTATATGTATATGTGACATCACTTCTTTTTCTAATATCATTCATTTATTTATTTTCAATTAACAATTTATTATGCGACACACAGTGGTATGCAAATGAACAATTTAATTTTAATTAGGTTTTAATGACCAAACAAAGAATTAGTACTCGGTGTGGTGTGTGCATGTAATTTTCTCAGGGATGAATTTCAGAGCTTTGTTCAATTTTTGGGTAGAGGACATCCTGGACGGCAAAGGATCCTGGACATGGGAGGAGATCCTGGCCGGAAAGGATCGCCTGCCGTGGGAGCAAGTGGAAGCATCGAGGAAGGCGGAGGCAGCGAGTAAAGGGGCCCAGCGTTACGAGGGAACACAGCTAGCACGGAAGCCCGAGAGGCAGCCCCACACGAGGAGATTGGCTGAGTCAGGTTGGAGACCTGAGCCAACTCCTCCTGCTTACCGTGGGGAGAAGCGTGGTACTGGTCAGGCACCGTGTTATGCGGTGGAGCGCACTGTCTCCAGTGCGCGTTCACAGCCCGATGCGCTACATCCCAGCTCCCGCATCTGCCGAGCTAGGGTGAGCATCCAGCCAGGAAGGATGGTGCCGGTCTCTAGTCCGTCACTTCGGCCCAGGATATCCTGCGCCGGCTCTGCAAACTGTGTCTCCGGTGCATCTGCACAGCCCAGTGCGTCCTGTGCCAGCGCCCCGCATTTGCAGGGCGAAGATAACCATCCAGCCAGGACGGGTTGTGCAGGCTCTACGCTCGAGATCTCCAGTGTGCTCAACAGCCCAGTGTATCCAGTGCCTCTGCAAAGAACCAAGCCTCCAGTATGTCTCCCCAGCCTGGTGAGTCCTGTGCCTGGCCCAGAACCAAGCCTCCTGTATGTCTCCCCAGCCTGGTGAGTCCTGTGCCTGGCCCAGAACCAAGCCTCCTGTATGTCTCCCCTGGTGCGTGGAGCTGCCACAGGGCTCACCAGGCTGCCCATACGCCTCCTCCCTCCAGTGATGATCCATGGCACGAAGCCTCCAGTGATGATCCATGGCACGAAGCCTCCAGTGATGATCCATGGCACGAAGCCTCCAGTGATGATCCATGGCAAGAAGCCTCCAGTGATGATCCATGGCACGAAGCCTCCAGTGATGATCCATGGCACGAAGCCTCCAGTGATGATCCATGGCAAGAAGCCTCCAGTGATGATCCATGGCAAGAAGCCTCCAGTGATGATCCATGGCAAGAAGCCTCCAGTGATGATCCATGGCACGAAGCCTCCAGTGATGTTCCATGGCAAGAAGCCTCCAGTGATGATCCATGGCACGAAGCCTCCAGTGACGATCCATGGCAAGAAGCCTCCAGGGATGATCCATGGCTCGAAGCCTCCAGTGATGATCCATGGCACGAAGCCTCCAGTGATGATCCATGGCAAGAAGCCTCCAGTGATGATCCATGGCAAGAAGCCTCCAGGGATGATCCATGGCTCGAAGCCTCCAGTGATGATCCATGGCACGAAGCCTCCAGTGAGGAGTCATGGCACGAAGCCTCCAACGACGGCCTCCAGTCCGGAGCCTCCAGCGACGGCCTCCAGTCCGGAGCCTCCAGCGGCGGTCCCCGCACCAGAGGCGCCACCAAAGTGGAGCGAGCCAGAGGTGGAGCGGGGTCTACGTCCCGCACCAGAGCCGCCACCGCGGATACAGTGCCTTGCGAAAGTATTCGGCCCCCTTGAACTTTGCGACCTTTTGCCACATTTCAGGCTTCAAACATAAATATATAAAACTGTATTTTTTTTGTGAAGAATCAACAACAAGTCGGACACAATCATGAAGTGGAACGACATTTATTGGATATTTCAAACTTTTTTAACAAATCAAAAACTGAAAAATTGGGCGTGCAAAATTATTCAGCCCCCTTTAGTTAATACTTTGTAGCGCCACCTTTTGCGGCGATTACAGCTGTAAGTCACTTGGGGTATGTCTCTATCAGTTTTGCACATCGAGAGACTGAAATTTTTTCCCATTCCTCCTTGCAAAACAGCTCGAGCTCAGTGAGGTTGGATGGAGAGCATTTGTGAACAGCAGTTTTCAGTTCTTTCCACAGATTCTCGATTGGATTCAGGTCTGGTCTTTGACTTGGCCATTCTAACACCTGGATATGTTTATTTTTGAACCATTCCATTGTAGATTTTGCTTTATGTTTTGGATCATTGTCTTGTTGGAAGACAAATCTCCGTCCCAGTCTCAGGTCTTTTGCAGACTCCATCAGGTTTTCTTCCAGAATGGTCCTGTATTTGGCTCCATACATCTTCCCATCAATTTTAACCATCTTCCCTGTCCCTGCTGAAGAAAAGCAGGCCCAAACCATGATGCTGCCACCACTATGTTTGACAGTGGAGATGGTGTGTTCAGGGTGATGAGCTGTGTTGCTTTTACGCCAAACATAACGTTTTGCATTGTTGCCAAAAAGTTCAATTTTGGTTTCATCTGACCAGAGCACCTTCTTCCATATGTTTGGTGTGTCTCCCAGGTGGCTTGTGGCAAACTTTAAACGACACTTTTTATGGATATCTTTAAGAAATGGCTTTCTTCTTGCCACTCTTCCATAAAGGCTAGATTTGTGCAATATATGACTGATTGTTGTCCTATGGACAGAGTCTCCCACCTCAGCTGTAGATCTCTGCAGTTCATCCAGAGTGATCATGGGCCTCTTGGCTGCATCTCTGATCAGTCTTCTCCTTGTATGAGCTGAAAGTTTAGAGGGACGGCCAGGTCTTGGTAGATTTGCAGTGGTCTGATACTCCTTCCATTTAAATATTATCGCTTGCACAGTGCTCCTTGGGATGTTTAAAGCTTGGGAAATCTTTTTGTATCCAAATCCGGCTTTAAACTTCTTCACAACAGTATCTCGGACCTGCCTGGTGTG
This sequence comes from Oncorhynchus mykiss, assembly GCF_057628025.1. Lineage (NCBI taxonomy): Eukaryota > Metazoa > Chordata > Actinopteri > Salmoniformes > Salmonidae > Oncorhynchus > Oncorhynchus mykiss. The sequence goes on along the minus strand of NC_143047.1, from coordinate 25,332,158 downwards.
TTCCTTGTTCTTCATGATGCTCTCTGCGCTTTTAACGGACCTCTGAGACTATCACAGTGCAGGTGCATTTATACGGAGACTTGATTACACACAGGTGGATTGTATTTATCATCATTAGTCATTTAGGTCAACATTGGATCATTCAGAGATCCTCACTGAACTTCTGGAGAGAGTTTGCTGCACTGAAAGTAAAGGGGCTGAATAATTTTGCACGCCCAATTTTTCAGTTTTTGTTTTGTTAAAAAAGTTTGAAATATCCAATAAATGTCGTTCCACTTCATGATTGTGTCCCACTTGTTGTTGATTCTTCACAAAAAAATACAGTTTTATATCTTTATGTTTGAAGCCTGAAATGTGGCAAAAGGTTGCAAAGTTCAAGGGGGCCGAATACTTTCGCAAGGCACTGTAGATGCCCACCCTCCCCTATAGATGCCCACCCTCCCCTATAGGTTCAGGTTTTGCGGCCGGAGTCTGCACCTTTGGGCGGTGGGGTACTGTCACGCCCTGACCTTAGAAAGCCGTATTATTTCTCTATTTGGTTAGGTCAGGGTGTGATGTGGGGATTCTATGTTTTGTTTTCTATGTTTCTTTATTTCTATGTTTTGGCCGGGTATGGTTCTCAATCAGGGACAGTTGTCCATCGTTGTCTCTGATTGGGAATCATACTTAGGTAGCCCTTTCCCTCCTTCAGTGTGGGTAGGTGACTTTGTTAGAGGCACTATAGCTGAAGTTAAGCTTCACTGTCATTTCCTTGTTTTCTTGTTTTGTTGGCTACATTTTCTATAAATAAAAGGAATATGTACACTCACCACGCTGCACTTTGGTCCACTTCTTACGACGCCCATGACAACATCACTGGCAATTCCACTGGCTGAGTCCACCTTATGCTATAGCTGATTACATGTATAGGAAGACTTTTGAAAGTCATAAGTCAAAAACATTGACACATTTTTCCTATTGTACTAGGTCAGTTTGTAACAAGTGCTGTGCTGAAGAAATAGCAGTGAACATTACAACCAGCGTGAACATAACAATCATGTGGCAAAATAGAGGCCCTGCACACTTTGAATTAGTCACATCACTGTTCCAGACAATGGAAAGCTCCACTAGCAGCAATGTCCTACACATTCTAACGATTCCCATTGCTCTGGGAGGAAAGGCAGGCGGAGGGCTTGATGCCGCTGGACCCAAATGGCATTTGATAATGGCTTTTTTCAGCAAACCCAAAAGATATTGTTAAGATTTACATTTTCAAATATGTGCTGACCTTTTTCCCCTCCTCTCCTCTGTTCGCTTGTCATCAGGCCTGTAATTGAATCAATATATTTCCTGATCAGCCCAGAGATTGAATAAGGTCACAGGAAGCCATGTGTGGACATTAAAAATCATTATTCTACTCAAATTGAGCAGAGATGGCATAGACCATTCAGGGTTCAAAATGAAATTCTATTAGAGTCTATTACACTTTTACAATTATAGAGACGTTCCAATATTACAACGGGAAATGAAGTCATAATAAAAAGCCCAGGGGTGTATTACAAAGAAATGTCCGTGCTATTTTTTTTCTAACTTTGAGTGTCTTATTGAAATGATGAAGAGAACTTGGTGACTATCCGGTCACTACTAAGTGACCTTGGTCATGAAGTCTGTTTCAGTATAGCTCCCTTTTCCTATTTCAAGTTTTGTCTGTACTCTCCTTGGCTATACCAGCTGCAGGCAAAGTGTCCTTATTAATCAACAAAGTGTTGTAATAGTAGTGTGTCTGCCTTTAAATCGATTATCCTTACAGGCACGTTTTCAGACAAGTGTTATTTGCGGCAAAAAACGATTATGGATTTTAATTACATTGAATTATACATAAAACATTTTTGCTGAGAAATGGTTCCTGCTGTACCTTATGCACTGTTCTGAATGGCAAAACAGGCTAATTGAAAAGCCAAATGGAATCGTGCAATTGGAGGACAATGACTCAATTCTGTTACCCCATCATTCCAGAAAAAAGAAAAGGGGAAATTAAATATATCACACTATTAACTGAGAACTTTCAGTTTTAAACTCTGGCAAATTAATGTCCAACTATCAAAGCAGGGATTAGATAAAATTCCATTTTTAATTGGCTTGGTTATTGAAATGAATAACACTTATCAGCAATCAACTTATCAACTCTGCATGCAACTCTGCATGAGAAGAGACACACAGAGAGAGAGAGCGAGAGAGAGAGTTAGGAAGAGAGAGCGAGTGAGAGAGAGAGATCAAGAGAGAGAGAGAGAAATCTGCAAAGCAAAGCGAGAGAAAACTATTCCTTCCAGCTTAACATTTATGAGGATCAGTCTACTAGTAGTGCCATTTAGTTTACATGTTCATAAATGAGCACTGGGTCTGTCTTCCTCAAATGGCAAAATCTGTCTTGTGTCACAGGAGGAGGTTGGCCTGTGTCTGGACTGTAAACATACATCTGCTAATGTGGAGGAAGATGCTCGCCTCGCCTCCTGAGTTGTCATGCTGATGTTTCACACTAACTACAGCCCCTCTGGTCAATTAGGTGTGATGGCTACAATGTCTGCAGTGTTCCTACGCTCCTTAAACCCCAGTCAAATGACAGCGAACAGGGAAATCCGAGCGGCTTGGAATCGTTGCCGGGCATTGCAGCCATTGTCGGCGGGTGAAAATGGGCTTTCATCTCAGGTGGAACAGAGTCATTGATAGACTACATCTCCGCTGTGAACCGGCCCAGTTAAAGTCTGCATAAAGAGAGGGATGCTAATGAAACAGACCATTTATACCTTCAGTTCCACCCCCACCACTCCACATTTCTGGAGCATTAAACATCCAAGTGGAACGTTTATGAAACACGTAATGACAATCTAAATCAGTGGGCTGCTCCAATCTTCGAGGATTAGTGGTTTTGATGTAGTTCAATACGGGAAGGCATACTTGTCTCCTTATTAACAGCTTCAGAAGTCGTCCCTGAAGAAGCGGGCGGGGGAACTCTCTCTGCTACAGTACGCCACAGACCTCAGCTAGCAAATTAGGGCCTGTGATAATCTATTCAGGATGAAAAAAAGGGAGCGGGAGATACTTGGCCTGTCAGATCTGTCAGGTAGAAGAATGGAGGGTTATTTCATGTCTCAGTGGATTTCTTACTTTAAGGGTATCTTTTTTTGTCTCCTCTGTAAAACTCAGTGCACCACCTCCTCTGCAAGGCCCATATTAACCAGCCCAGTACAAAGGCAGTAGGATGACAAACATCATGGCAAGTTTATAGCTAGGTTCATGCTAAATAAATTTGCTGCTTGGTGGCAAGTAATTATACAGTATATGTCACAACCAGTTGACCACACCAAGAGCATCTGAGAAGGATCTTATTAAACCCATAGCTCCCATCCCACCCAGACATTAGGGGCAGTGTATTCACTTCCAAACTGTATACAAGATGTTACTAATCCACAGCTGTTGTCTGTCTGAGACACTGAAGCCTGTGGGCTCTAACAGCTCTCAGACCAGCACTGGTGCCTGCCCTCCCCAAAGACCCCGGTTACCTGTCCACACACGCAGCATTAACTGAAAGCAGAGCTCCAGTTTGGGTACATTACCAGCATGTCGGAGGATAGTCTCTCAGAATGCATTAGCAGGTGACTGGCAGGCATGCAGGGGGACTAAGGTCACTGCCTGGACTGCCTCGGGGGACCCAAGGAGGTCATTCATATCATATCACTTCACCCACACTTACTGTGGAGATGTGCAGACAGTTAGGCTACTATTCCTCCGTCACTCCAGCCCCAGCAGCCCATCCACACAGGAACACTAAGGTGTCTTGACTGGGATGCTAAGCCTGGCTGAGGCCCTCTTCTCTCCAACTTAGCAGGCTGGCCCTCTCCCTCTCCCCCAGGTTTGTTGGGGGCCCGACGGTGATGAATGTATTTTCCGTTGTGTGGAGCCCCCTGTACTGCTACAGCAATGCCAGATGGAATGAAAAACAGATTAAGGAAGCAGGCAGCCGGCACCGTGAGGATGTTTGGCTGGTAGCTATTGAGTTATCGGCCGTTTTCACACTTAATGAAACAACTTATAGCGCTGCAGCTTACTAAATATCCCCCAGTCGCTGGGCAGCACAGCAGAGCTGCCAGGGCTGAGAAGTCGACATTAGATTTTAATTAAAAACAAACAAACAAATTACCAAAAGAAAGTGGAAGGAAATGTAACTCTCCATCCAAGCACAGGGAACTTTGAACTCTTCAGGTTACTTTTTTTCAAATCCACACTGAACTGTGGCACCATCTGAGTTAACATGGTTGAGGAGATGACAGGGTAGCCTACACACCCACATGAAAAAATACTATAGTATTCTATGGTTAAATCCTATAGTATTCACTGTAATGTTTTTGCTAACTTTACCCTCGTATCCACTGTAGTTTTGCAGACATGTCTGTACTATACTGTAGTATTTACAGTTTACTATAGTATAAATACTGTAGTAAGAAAAAACGGTAGTATATACTAACTATAGTAATTACATATTCAATCAATCCCTATCCCAGTTCAAGATGGCCACCATTGTTCCTGTTCCCAAGAAAACCAAGGTAACTGAACTAAATGACTATCATCCCAAAGCACTCACTTCTGTCATCATGAAGTGCTTTGAGAGACTAGTCAAGGATCATATCACCTCCAGCCTACCTGGTACTCTAGTTCCACTCCAATTTGCTTACCGCCCCAATAGGTCCACAGACGATGCAATCGCCATCACACTGCCCTTAGTCATCTGTACAAGAGGGATACCTATGTAAGAATGCTGTTCATTGACTATATCTCAGCATTCAACACCATAGTACCCTCCAAACTCATCATTAATCTTGAGTCCCTGGGACTCGACCCCGCCCTGTGCAACTGGGCCCTGGACTTCCTGACGGCCACCCCAAGGTGGCGAAGGTAGGAAACAACATCTCCACTCCGCTGATCCTCAACACTAGGGCCCCACAAGGGTGCGTTCTCAGCCCCCTCCTGTACTTCCTGTTCACCCATGACCAACTCAATCATCAAGTTTGCAGATGGCACAACAGTAGTAGACTTGATTACCAACAACAGTGAGACAGCCTGCAGGGAGGAGGTGAGGGCCCTCGGAGTGTGGTGTCAGGAAAATAACCTCTTACTCAATGTCAGCAAAACAAAATAGATGATCGTGGACTTCAGGAAACAGCAAAGGGAGCACCCCCCTATCCACATTGACGGTACAGCAGTGGAGAAGGTGGAAAGTCTTAAGTTCCTCGGTGTACATATCACCAACAATGGTCCACCCACAAAGACAGTTTGGTGAAGAAGGCGCAACAGCACCTCTTCAACCTCAGGAGGCTGAAAAAATGTGTCTTGTCACTGAAAACCCTCACTAACCTTTACAGGTGCACAATCGAGAGCATCCTGTTGGGCTGTATCACCGCCTGGTACGGCAACTGCACCGCCCACAACCGCAGGGCTCTCCAGAGGGTGGTGCAGTCTGCACAATGCATCACCAGGGGCAAACTACCTGCCCTCCAGGACACCTACACCACCCAATGTCACAGGAAGTAAAAAAAGATCATCAAGGACAACAACCACCTGAACCACTGCCTGTTCACCCCACTTTCATCCAAAAGGTGAGGTCAGTACAGGTGCATTAAAGCTGGGACAGGGAGATTGAAAAACAGCTTCTATCTCAAGGCCATCAGATTGTTAAACAGCCATCACTAGCACAGAGAGGCGGCTGCCTACCTACATGCTTGATATCATTGGTCACTTTAATAAATGGAACACTAATCACTTTAATAATGCCACTTTAAGAATGTTTACATATCTCACATTACTTATCTCATATGTACGTATGTACTGTACACTGTATCCTACACTATCTATTGCATCTTACCCGCTCTGTCACTGCTCATCCATATATTATATATTTATATATTCTTATCCCATTCCTTTACTAGATTGTGTGTATTAGGTTTTGTTGTGGTATTTGTTAGATATTAAGTTTTGTTGTGGAATTGTTAGATATTAGCTGTTAGATACTGCTGCACTGTCGGATCGAGAAGCATTTCGCTACACTCACAATAACATCTGCTAACCATGTGTATGTGACCAATGCAATTTGATTTGATTTACTTTAGTGTTTTTGTGGACTGTAGTATACTGTAGTATTTACTCTAGTGTTTTTGCAGACATTACTGTAGTGTTTTTGCAGACAAGACTGTAGTATTTACTATAGCGTTTTTGTTTTATTATCTTTGACATAGCAGTTGGGGTTTTGTCCTTGAGAAAACCTACTGGCCAAAATACTCAAAAGCAAATTTTCCATAACCTGTAGGTAGGTAGTATCGCCAGAGCTCGCCAGAGGTCTGAACAGACAGTTCAGCGCTTCTGCTCTTTTCATAACATGTATGGAACACACTATATGGTCTATATTTGGCATGTAAGTTTCTCACTTATGGGTGGCACAGATTATGATATGGGGGAGGGGACTGGGCAGCGTATAAGCAAATGTGTACTTTTTTTAGGACATTGCTATAGTAATCACTATAGTGTTTTTGCAAAAATTACTGTAGTATTTAGTGTAGTGTTTTTGTGGTCTGTAGTATACTGTAGTATTTACCATAGTATTCCACAGTATACTACCACATTCTATAGTAAGTACTACACATGATCGAGGTATACTACAGTGTGTAGTATAGTATTCTACAGTATACTACAGTTTACTACTGCATTCTATAGTAAGTACTGTAGTATTCTATAGTAAACTGTACTATTTTTCATGTGGGCACACATATACAGTACATCAAAAGAACTCATCAAAAGGCGGAACACTGGATATCAGAAGACAGCCAGGAGAAAGAGAATGAGAAGATTAGAGTCAATCAAAGAGAATGCAGCGTCTACATCAACAAACACGTTCCACAAACCCAGCAATTAAGACTATACCACTGTCTCTGATGTATGATTTGATAATCAACCTAATCTCTTTAACCTTCACTGCAGGGCACTTATCAGGAGCACATCAGATTGCTTTTGAAAATCATATTGAGACGGGGCAAGAAATCATTTGACTTCCCTTTTGTTCATGCAAATTTCAATGAATCTTTATTTTCAAGGCTACACTTGTCCTTTCAGGTGTAAATGGTTGTGTGAGATGTTCTATCATGGTTGCTGTGTTCTCTGGAGATGCTAGATCTTTAAATAGAACTAGAATCAGCCAGGCAGCTCATTATGCCCCTCTCTGTTTATAATGATGTTTCCAGAAATCTATCCATCGCTCCACTTTGTAATTAAACTTCCCCAGAATTGCTGGGTTCAACAGTTTCTCCTCGTACAGGCCAACTCCTTATCGTTGCTTTAATTTTCTCTGTGCCTCCAGCACAGCACATCCAGCTTTGAAGGCTATCCTCTCCTCTCAGGGGGGAAGAAAGTTTGTTTTAGCAGTATCGGTTTTTAAACAGGACCTTAATAGACATTCTGTACTAACACTTATGGACTTTTCTCATTGAAATAGATATGTATTATAGGAACAAGAGCATTAATATTTGTGCTCTCTCATCACTTTGTGAAAAAAGACAAATGATGTCAGAGTGGAGGCGATGTAACAGCTGCAGTAGGGGCTGCTGGCCTCCTATCCAGGCAGCCAAACCAATGTAGACCATAGCTTCCAGGGGCCCTTCCTCCTAACAGCCTCCTACTCCCTCTGGATTCTTGCTCCTCCAACTGCACACATTGCCTGCCTTGTTCCTTTCATTTGAGTTTGACCCCTGCTTTCCTTACTTCCGAGTGGGCTACATTAAATGCCTCTCTGGCTCTTTCACAGCCCTCTCTCTCCCTCACTAAGTGGGAGAAACGTTACAAAAGGAAAGCTTCCAGTGCACAATCCTCAGTGGAGAGGGTGACCCCAACTTTAGGGAGAAAAAGAACCTGAGGATAATAGCAAATGAAGCCAGGGGCCACATTAATGGGTAGACACTAGCTCGCCAAGTTCTGGGAGCTGCTTAAACTGACAGACGTGTATATTAATACTCAGCACTTTTATTGAGAGTAGAAAGAAATATGAATATTCATCCTCATTTATATTTCAAGGCATTTCCATTCCTGCGGGGGCCGGGCTAGGTTTTGACCAATTTCCATCCCCATTACGGAAATGACAGCTCTCACTCCTGGGCCCTGACAGAGGTCTGCCCAATGCACAAGAGGTCCTGTGAGGAGGGAGCTTGCGCCCGTTCCCAGCTGTCCACAAACACTCATTAACAGAGGAAAATATCCAATGGAATCTCTGTGAGAATTTTTAATCACACAAAGGGCCTGCTAATTAGGCAGCTGATGGGGCATGGAGAGCACAAGGACGAATTCTTTAAACAAAGGACTGGAAACTTTAGGAGCCTTAATTACTCGGGCAAAGAGTTCATTCCAGAACTGGAGAGCACATCATTCCACTAATGAGACCAAGTGGCAGCACATATTAGTGAGAAATAATGTGGAAAGTTCAATTATATTGTGCTTTTGGAGCCTTTCCCCCTTCTGTTGCCTGCTTCTTATGCACACACATGTAAGACAAAGCCCAGGCCAGGGGAGGAAGGAGGCAGTGTGTGGAGGACACGGAATCGCTGGCACCACGACTTCGTTCTTCCCGTGTAGCTTGGCAGGCTTGATCGTCTTAATTGCCCATTAGAATGTTCTCCTGTTTGAAAATGAATATCATTATGGCCCCCGGACTTGGCCTTCGCTGGAGTAAGTCTTATTGCAATTTTGTCATTCAATACCGCGTGTCTAGAATTCTAAACACACAATTGACTACTAATTTGCAGTAACTGGACCCCAGCAAAATTATGAAAGAAGAAGCAGGAATAGACTTAATCACCCTGCCCTCGTTACTGAGAGGTACAATTATGTTCTATCTTTTTCCTTTCAACATGAACAAATATCCTTTATTAAAACTAAATACATATACATGACCCGGTCTCTTGGTTACCAGGAACAATGAAAAACAAATCACCAAACTCCAAACGGATGTCATGGATTCAGGCCTCTGGGAAAACATTTCTGATGGAGTCACAGACCAAGGATCTAAGTTCCTCTCACAGTAAGGCCTTTGCTGGGCTAATACAGTGTTGACGGTTGAAACGATATGGGGATTATACTTACATTATAACCATCTAGTAGTATAATGAAGAAAATACAAGAACCACCAATGAAAGCTACCATGCCAACCATGCTGCTACTATGGATCTGTTTCCCATGTTTTGTACTGGGGCAGAAGTCAGTTGGAGGAAATAGTGATGCCCATGTCTTTACAGGCCTCAGATGAGGTTATTATCTCAGTGTGTTATGAGAGAAGTTGGTGGGAGACATTAGGCCCACAACCCAGCTAATAACATTAGTTACAATGTTTAACTCTGCTGAAACCAAGTGTTTCACAACAATGTTGTGGTAAATAATGGAGAATTACAATCAAATAACGGGCCACTGAAGGGGTAATTATTGCATCTTTCACCTGCGTAAAAGATTGCATTAAAAATCCTAATGCCCCACGTCAGGAGGTGCCTACATACCAATTACAGCATGCAGGAAGCAAATTCCCCGTGAAATAAAACAGCTAATGGGAAATAGAGTGCGGCAGGCAGGCAGGCAGGAGCATTCCTCTCTGCTAGCTTAACTAGCACCAGGGGAAGAGTCAGGCAGGGAGAACTAGTGAGAGACCACAGCTGGACATAACCTACTGTAGCGCGGTGGGGCCTAATGCACCATCTCTAATGAGATGGAGGTAGACGTGTCAGCCCTCAGAGACAACCTGATCACCACACTCATGGTCAGGCTCTTCACTTACATTACATTTCTTTATAATGAAATATAGACGTAGGCCTACTATATATATATATATGTCTTCCTCGTATATGTCAACTTTTTTTCACAATTCTTAACCTTGACTTCTATGTAACATTCAGTATAAAGGCTATTTTTACTATGGTCCTTACGTACAGTAGGCTTGATCGTCTTAATTGGCTTTATTATCCTTTAACAACATGTGCATCAGACATGAAAATACCCTAATGTGCATATATTCTAAGGACAAAAACACATAATATCATAGGGAGCTCGCCAGTTAAACCAATGCATTAAAAAGTTTAAGTTTGAGACCACTGCTTCTACTAAGTACTGCCTCCCTCCTACTGAGAAAAAAATAAGCCCTTAGCTGGAAACTATCTGACATTTCTAAGATGAGTCACTAATGTGTATGCTCTTCTAGAGCCCCTTCCACCAGCTCCTCACACTGTCTAGGTTAAACGCATATGAGCTGCGTTCACAGGCCCTCGTTCCAGCTTAAGATACTATATGTTGGGAAATTAGGAAGAGCTTGACCGTGTCCTCCTCTATACCCATCGCCTGCCTCTCCAGACGTCCTAACGCAGGAGAATAGATTGACCTCAGAGTTAGGGAATCTATCGATTTCCTCCCCGGCTGCTGTCTTCCTCGTTGTGTTTGTTTCTTCTCGCCTATCGCACTCATTTTATTTCCAGTGAACAGGATCAATAGAGACGCGTCTGTACTTGCTTGTTTCCAACTCTATGAAAACACAAAGTTTCACACCCTTAAGCACATCAGCGGATCTGCATCATTTCTCCAGTGGTTCAAATCATTTGGGTTGAAATGATTGACAAGTGTAATTGTGTGTGAGGGCTGCTGTAGAGAGAGATAGGCTGACTCTTCATATGTATATTTGTAGAGCAGTCTTCAGGGCTGTCAGGAACTAGGCAAAATATCTCCACTATATCGACCTTTCTAACTTTCCGTTTTTTAAGAAGCCACTTAAATGTGCATGGAAGACTTTCATAGTTTCTACCTGGAGACTTCTTAACTGTGTCTCTCTGGGACTTAGCCTGAATACCAATCCTCCTATATAATACCACAGGATTTGAGTTATGTCCACAATTTAGGATTATATCTTCATAATTAGGCAGCTTAAAACATTGTCAAATGTCAATTGACTGGCGCTTTATCAAATCTATCCACACAAGGTAGCTAAAAATCCTTATTTTGTCCAAACAATGAAATATAATCAGTTTAAAAAGACAGTACTGACATTGCATACATTAATACAATTTTACCATATGTGATAAAAGCAGGGAAGAGGACGTTGAAATAAATCTCACTGTATAATTTCACATTAGAGACAGGACTCTAATGACGTTGGTGATCAAGATGTTGATAACAGGTGCGCACCAAAGTTACGTTTCAGACCTGTCTATAGCAGTTTTAAAACTTGCAAGTAGGCAAGTATGAGGACAGCTTACTGTAGGCTCACACACACTCCACGTTTTGCTGATGTGCAGAGTGGTCTGAGAGAGTGGACCAACATGACTCCCCAATTATGAACTGGTCACTCCTCTGTGAAGCAAGTGGTATAAACAGACACATTATGTCTGTGCTGGTTAACTATAATAAGACAATTTGAGAGCTTGGGACTATAAGGTTAAATCTGCATTTTTGAATAAATGTAGTTATTGTAATAGCCTTGTTCTGTTAACTTTTCTATACCTGTATAGTACTCTAAATACCTACAATTCATTTTGTTAAGTTCAAAAGAATACAACAAAAAATTAGCTGACACATTTCAAACCAATGTGAGTTCGGAACTTTAGAGTCAATTGTCTCAGAATCATATTTTTTTGCGTTAGGAACCTTTTAGTCCCAAACTCTCAAATTGCTAGATACATAACTGCAAGGGCTCAATAGCCACCATACAGTAACATGAAGTGTGTGTTAAAAAGTTTTCTATTTTTGGAGCCTTCATCCTCCCAACCAACTGTTCCCCCATCCCTCGCTGGATACACAATGCTGAGACACCCTTTTCACCGCAGAGGCTGCTACGCGTTGAATTAAAGGGGCCTGATTGATAAGGAGGTTGAAGGCAAATCTGCTCCCACTAATTGTCTTTCAAATGCCCTCATTAATCAAAGCGGAGCGGGCCGTGTGACGGGTGGCCCTGTCAGCCGCTGTGCTCCAGCCTCTCCTCTGGCCGCTCACCTCCCAGCGTGAGGCCCGCTCCCTTCCCTTCCCCTCCGTCACGCGCCGCCGTCCGAGGAGAACGGGCCGTCCGTCCGCTGCACACCTGCCTTCTGCCAGACAGGATCTGACCGCCCCCTGCCATCGTGACGGCCCCAGAGACCAATTTAGCAGCCACTTAATGATTCATGGCTTCAAGTGGGGGAAATGAGGGCAGCATATGATAACCGGAATAAACACATTTAATTAGCTCCTCATATACATTATTTATTTATTTACCTGCACCCTGATTAATTTATATATTGTGTTTGTGTTGCAGGGTTTTTTGGTATTCACAGCATCTGGTGGGAGCCTTTGTTGTGCGTTTTAGAGAGTGCCCTTTCTTCACATCCCTGTTCTGGGGGCTGGCTGTGTAACTCCTGTGTGTATCTGGGGACCCACAGAAAGGGCCCGGGGGGAGGAGGGCAAGCAGGAGGGTGGAGTCATGAGGGATTTGGCAATCCCCTACAATGAAATGACTGGGTGTATTAGACTTTAAAATATACAATTCTCTGTGCACTAAGTAGCCTTGTTTGTGAATTTTCTGATAGGTAGCTACTCCCCCGGTTTTCTTTGAGCGCGGGGCATACATTTTCATGGAGGCGCTAATCAAAGCTGAGCTGTGGCAAACGGTGGAGCCACAGCCAGCCCAATCAGAGACGGACCTGGCTCTCTTCCATAAGGAACGCTGATGACAACTCTTACCCCGGCATCTGCCATCACAACCTCGCCAGTTTGTCTTCTCACACACACTCATCAGCAGTTTACAGGGATCTCACTCAATAGAGAATCACCCACAGAATATGAAACCATCGGTGAGCTAGAGTAACAAGTTACGCCCTTACCCAAACTTCTATGGTGCAGCTGTAACCGGAATGGTTATGTTTCCACGTGCCACTGCTAATATTCATTCAATGTGTATGTATTCCGATTCAATTAAGACACCAATAAGGTGTATGTCATTGGGTACGCTTGCAGATAGGTGGAGATCTCGAACATCAATTCTTCCAAGTCTGATAATTCTACCCAAGCGGTAGGTCCCGTTCTGAAATATTGTACTCTATCTACATATTCACAATGTGTACAAGTTCACTATGTACATTTCCTGATGTATATACAGTACCAGTCAAACGTTTGGACACACCTAGTCATTCAAGAGTTTTTCTTTATTTGTACTGTTTTCTACATTGTAGAATAATAGTGAAGACATCAAAACTATGAAATAACACATATGTTATCATGTAGTAACCAACAAAATGTTAAACAAATATAAATATATTTTCTATTTGAGAGTAGCCACCCGTTGCCACAATCACCCAACCTCAACCCAATTGAGATGGTTTGGGATGAGTTGGACCGCAAGGTGACGGAAAAGCAGCCAACAAGTGCCAGGCATGTGTGGGAACTCCTTCAAGACTGTTGGAAAAGCATTCCAGGTGAAGCTGGTTGAGAGAATGCCAGGAGTGTGCAAAGCTGTCATCAAGGAAAAGGGTGGCTACTTTGAAGAATCTAAAATAAATGTTGATTTGTGTAACACTTCTTTGGTTACTAAATGACATCATATGTGTTATTTCATAGTTTTGATGTCTTCACTATTATTCTATAATGTAGAAAATAGTAAACATAAAGAAAAATCCTTGACTGAGTAGCTGTGTCAAACTTTTGACTGATAGTGTATGTGTATGGTACCTGTTAGATATTGGGGGCTTGCTGTGATGTGCTCTTGTATGTATGTTATTGCTGTAGGAGTGAGTTACATAGCATGCTCTAAATGTAATGGTCGTTTTAGCTCCCTGCTAATACACATTTGTTGTTACAGATTTATTCATATACAGCCATCAACAACATCGAGCCTTGCTCAGCTAATGTGCTGTCTCCTATCTATTATCATGTACTTACACATATATTTTGTCATATGTTTGTCATTGTTGTCATTGTTTTTTGCTAAGCCCAGTCTGGTAATTCTATGCATGAGAGTTAACGAGCGCATCTGTTAGGAGAGGAGAGTAACCAGGAACTACTTTGGATATTAAAATAAAATGACAATATAATGCACTCAATTTACTATAAAGATAAAACATTAGTTTGGTTTCTACTGATTCTGTTGTTTTTCTCCTGGAACACAGTGAGCCAGCCCACCAGCCAGATAAATAGACAGGGAGAGAGAGAGAGAAAGAGAGCGAGAGAGAGAGAGAGAGAGAGAGAGAGAGAGAGAGAGAGAGAGAGATAAGGAAGGAAGGGAAGGAAGGGAGTAGGATGGGGGAGAATCTTATCACTGACATCCTCTTAATTACCCAATCTGGAGGAGATAAACAATCATTTCCTCCACTGCCGCAAATTAAAAATGTTGAGTGGTTAACAAGCTCAGAAACACTGAGCTGTCCACACAGCCAGAGAGAAGAGACCTATTGTCTTATCCAGGATTCCACTCCAGCCAGTGGCACTTGTGTGAAGTGAAATCAGTGAGATTGTGTGAGTGTGATGAGGATGGGTGAGGGGGTGGGGAGAGGGGTGAGGAGGTGAGGTAGTCCAGGGTCCAGTACTGTGAGACACAGAGACCCCCTCTGTCCCCCTCTCCGTCCCCTCTCCCTCTAATCCCTGGCTGCTGAAGACCTCCAGACGCCCTCCTCTCATAATGACACGGCTATCAAACGCAATTGCTGTGGCTCAGACCCAAGGCAGTGCATTAAACCCCTTAGAGTCTGATTGCTTCTCCAGAGTCAAGTGGCTGTGTCCTCCTTGTCATTCCCCTGGCCGCCACACCACCATTGCTGCTGCTACTGCTGAGGAAATCCACTAATGTCCAGCTGACCCACACTGCATCCCAAATGGCACCCTATTTCCTACATAGTACACTACTTTTGACCAATGCCCTATGGCCCTGTATAGGTAATAGATTACAATTTGAGACGCAGACCTACTTCCCCATTCACACTGACCCAACAACACACAGCCAGACTTAAATGGAGTGGACATCCACTGTTTTCATCATTGTTTTTGTGACAAACATGAAAGTAAGCCCACCTATCCCCTTATCAAACATGAAAATAAGCTCACCTATCCCCTTATCAAACATCAAAATAAACCCACCTATCCCCTTATCAAACATGAAAATAAGCTCACCTATCCCCTTATCAAACATCAAAATAAGCCCACCTATCTCCTTATCAAACATGAAAATAAGCCCACCTATCCCCTTATCAAACATGAAAATAAGCCCACCTATCCCCTTATCAAACATGAAAATAAGCCCACCTATCCCCGTATCAAACATCAAAATAAGCCCACCTATCCCCTTATCAAACATCAAAATAAGCCCACCTATCCCCTTATCAAACATCAAAATAAGCCCATCTATCCCCTTATCAAACAGTTTGGAAAACAACATACATGTTTGTTAGTCATTTATTAGGAATCTTCCATAAACAAATATTACAGTAGCAGTTTATTGACACATTCAGAGTGCTGCCCATTGATCATTTTCCCAAAATGTGAGTGTACTCTTTACTCAAATCATAATATGCCTCCAGGCAGCCATAGCAGGAGAGCGCTGTAAAGGCTGTTTTTACAGTAATGGTTTTGAGTGCAGGGCAAATGGGAACTTCCAACTCCACTGCTAACTCACAGTCACAGTCAGGGTGCTTGTGTTGTATGTGTGCACAAAACAGAGTGTGAAGGACATAGAGCGAATATCTGCAAGTGTTGGTTTGTCAGCGTGAGTTTGTGTGTTTTGTGCGTGTGTGCCTATGTGTGTGTGTGGGCGTGCGTGCATACACTGTATGTGTATGTGTGTGTCTGTGTCTGATGGAGCGCTGTGCCAGAGTTTGGGCGGAGGGTGAATAACTACAGTGCTTACAGTGTAATCATGGTTCCCGTCTGGGCGGCTGCAGCCCTGCGGTACACAGGACCCTGCAGACTGAGATCTATGGTGATGAACGGCAGGCGCTGAGGAGCCCACTGCACCTGGATATTTATTAACACTGGTCTGACAGTAATGAGGCCTGAACAGGTGGGCTGGGACACACACATCACAGAGTTAGATGCCGTCCACCAGGAGGCGGTGGAAGAGATGGTGGTGCAGAGTGGGAGAGGTTCAGATCACCCTGCAGGTATACAGAGCACCACAGAGACCTGAGGCTCCACTCCCACTCATCACCACACTGACTGGGAAAACTGAACATCATTTTCTTCGCTTTACAGTATACGTTACAACCTGGTGCAATTCAACAAATGTTCCGATGGATGATCATTGGAGTAAAATAACAAGCAATATTAATAGCAGAATAGGTTTTCCTTTATACTTAAGAATGTATATAAAGACTTGATTCCATGTTAGTGTTACTTCAGTGTCATCAGTGGCATACATTAGTGAGTATTGAGAAGGGAGAAGGGTTCTGCAGCATAGCAATACAGGTAACAACAGCACTGCCACAGCTTAGGTCAAAGATCAAGGGTCATTCTCATTCTCAGACTCTAGTCAGGAGTCCCTCAGACTCTAGTCAACAGACACCTCTAAACTTTCCTTCTCTGAGGGTACTTGAATGAGTAGGATTTGAATGTCTTGCAATAATCATGAACACTTTACAGCAGGGAAACAAAAGAGCAGCAACAAAGCATACAAAACATTAAAATCCTCTTGAATTCAAACACCAAAGCCACCTTCAAGTACACTTGCTCACAATGCAAACCTCAACATAAAAAACTATTTCCAAAGAGATAGAGATGGAGAATAGGGCTGGTTCTCAGCCCACGCAGTATGATCTACAGGAGTTAGAGCTGGGAGGTCTGGTCTCTGCAGAGATAGACTGGGTAGAGACTGTGAGCGCTCTGCTCTACTCTGCCTGGCTGTCTTAATAAGACCCATAGTGAGGTTGATAAGCCTTGTCACCTGATGCTGAACAGATGCACAGAACAAAGGGAAGGAGGAGGCCTCCACCGGCCAAAGGTGCATCTGCGGGGGAGGAGAACCCTGAGCTGCTGCTACAGCGCTCTCTGAGCTGATGCTAGGCGATTGGCGCTCCCTCTCAACTATGGCGTGCAGAGCCTAATGGATGGGGAAAGGGTAGAGGTGGAGTGTGACTCCGTCCGACATCTTGTGTCAAAACCACCTCGGTGATGCATCACCGTCAGATGTGAGTGACATGATTGGGGAAGCCTGGTGTCTCAGAATGCCCATCCTAAATGGCACATGGAGAAATGTATTTAACTAATGTGAGTCAGTCACATTCAGGATCCAGTCCGGTAATATAGAATAGAGGTGGCCAACTGTGAACAGAGGTGCTCAAGTGTAATCTAAGCACAGGGGTTTGACATCGTTGTGAGGGTTTCAGATGAACCTTTGATATTGTGCCTCTATTTGTTTCTCATCCTTTCTCACTCTTCCTCCCTCTACATTTGGAAACATAATGACAAATACATAACCCCTGTTTCTCTGTATCTCTGTATCTCTCTTGCTCTCTCTCTCTCTCTCTCTCTCTCTCTCTCTCTCTCTCTCATTCTGTGTCTCCCAAACAGAGACATGGTGCAGGGTGTGGCAGGGCTGTAAGGCACTGGGCTGACTCACCTGTTTGCCTGTAGGGGAGTTACATGCTGACCACACTGCTCTCATCGCGTGAGCGTTGCAAAATAAATGTACATAAACATGTTATTCAATCATTGCATCCACACTGCTTGCGCGCGCCAACGAGCGTAAAATAGAAGTCAGTTCTATTTGTGACGCTGACTCTCCCATCCCCTCATTTGTTTATAGAAGCATATAACCACATGCCATCTCCTCATTGGTTATACCCACGTGGGTGATTGAAAGATGAACTGAGGTCGATTGATCGGTTGTGGTAATACACCTTATTATGAAAGTTAGATGCCAATCGCCATATAAAGTCCAAAGAAGAAAAAGCCTAGAAGGAGGAGAGATGACTTGAAATAATTCAGTTGACCGTTTTATGTGTGGAGTAATTGTGCAGTGCAGGACCTTGTGCATTTCAGGTAAAATAACAACCATACATTTTATATCCCAGGACAAATTAGCTAGCAACAGCAAGTTAGCTAAATAGGACAAATTAGCTAGCAATTGCAAGCTAGCTAAATTGTCATAAATGTTTAATGCTTTTCGACCTGTCCCCAAATTAAAATAATTGGTTCAGAGTTTGTTTTGATATTTCAACCTAGGTGTCGTGATCGCGTTTGGTGTGGTGGGTCAAAATCAATTTGCGCACAAGCGGACGCACGCGCGTGTCCAGTTTGGGCATGGTGTTAAATCACATCTGTAAGCTTCCTGCAGAGGCACAATTCCCATGGAAGGCCCGACTCATTCCCTATTCAGCCCTATTCATCTAGCCCTTCATAATGTGTGACCTTGGGCCGATCAGAACAGGTCCATGCCCTCAAAAACAGACATGAAACCATCTCTACAGAGAAAAAGTTTAAAGTGAGTGAGTTTGAACTTTAGCTAGACTATTCCAATTTACTGGCTATGAGCACATCTAATTCCAACATTTGGGGGAAGCTGTAGCGTTTTGTTAATCTGTGGAGATGTGTATCTCGTTCATGCAATTTAATCTCGCCTTGAAAAAGAACATTCATCAAGGAATATCTATCATCCAGGGCCAATAAGCTGAAACACAAAACAGAATGCAGGATAAAATTGGAAATGCCGAAGCGTTCATGAATATGGATTAAAATGATAATGTTCAACATGCCATGGCACGCATGTCCTGCTTCACACACCAGTAAAATGTTTTTCTTTTGTGGTAAGGGTTCCGTTTCTAGCCTTCCAGTCAAACCTGTCACAGGCACAGACAATAGCCCTTTATTCATCTATTCCCTACACAGGGCCTACACAGTAACACAATGAGGGCAGATCTCCAATCTGAAGGGAACAGCAGCTCCCTTTAACAGAGCCTGTGTCTGGGCCTAATCTGGTCAACTCTGGTAAACGCTGCTCAACACTCCAGATGGGGGGAATTAGCTGCCTCAGACAGAGCAGAAAGGCCTTAAACCCAGAGATACCTCTGAGATTAATTAGCTTTAAACTTGAGATATTGTTAGAGAATTATATATTACAACAGCCATTGCCATGTGTCCGACTCCCTTCCTCAGATATAGGGGCAGACTCTGACAAATATTCAGCCCTGGCATTTTAGCCACACCAGCGTCACTCTGTGCTTCTCCTTGTGCTCCTCTGTTGTCACACGGTCTGTCTGTATTTCACTCTTAAGTGTTAATTGCTATTACATATAGAGCCAACATATTAAGGAACTGGCAATTCATCTGTGTCTCTCTGTTTTCTTCCTACCCACTGCACTCATCTCTGAGCTGTCTCTGCTAAGCCTAGCATCCTTTCCCACAGCACCGGTACCAGAATGCCATTGGACCAAACTGCCTGTGCTGGGCCTAGTAACATCCCAATGACTAAACACATGTATTAGATAAAGAAGAAAGAGAACTGAATAAATGCCTAATAGATAACCATTGGCTCATCAAAGCAAAACAACTTATATTGCAAATATACTGTATAGAGCCAAAATATTAAACCTGGCAATACATGTGTCAGTGTGAGTCTCTCTCTTTCTTTTTCCTACCTCCACTGCACTTGACTGCTGCTGCAGCTGAGCTGTCTGTGCTACTAAGCCGAGCATCACTGGGACCAGACGACCAGGGGACCATACACGGACCTTTAACAGAGGATCATTTAGCTATTATTATGCATTAACTCAGTGTTCCATTGTAATACATAACTTGTATTAAGTACAAAGCAGTAGCACTGTATTTAAAACTTCTTAGGGCTCGGCGTCCAGTCAGTGAACGGTTGACAACTTCTGTTGAAATTGGAGGGTGCGCAATTCAAATAAATAATCATAAAATTATGGATATTAAACATCTAGGTACATACAAATGTCTTATATTGGTTAAAAGCTTAAAATCTTGTTAATCTAACTGCATTATTCGATTTACAATAGCTGTTGGCTTATGTGTTATAAAAGCCAATCAAACAACTTTTAGACTATTGCAAGTTAGTGCCTGTCATACAGTATGCGTTCCCCCGAATACCCCCTTCCCTTATTAGGCCTAAGTGTTAATCAGCCTACTATTTCATACGATATACAGCCAAAATATTAACTGGAAGCAGTAGGAAACATCTGTGTCAGTGTGTTTATCTTTCTCTGTTTTCTCCCTACCTCAACTGAATTGTCTTCTGCAGCAGCAGCTGATCTGTCGGTGCTAAGCATAGAGTCATTTCTGAGCACAGACTCAGCCAATAAGAATACTGGGCCGGACCATCTTGGTAGGGGGGGCTGGCCGTTGCCCACTGATCAGGCAAATGCTCACATATATTATTACAACAATAGGGAAATTGCACAAAAATATACAAATATAAAAAACGTATCAGAAACATGGGCCACTGACCGTGTCCATGATACATTTTTTGGGACCAGCCCACCAAACAAAAAGATGGTTCAGCCCATCTGGCATTTTCCAGAATTGCCAGATGGCCAATCCGCCCATGCTCAGACAGTTCTGTTGCATAGACCAGGCAGGTTGCAAGATGGAGAGGAGAGGAGAGGTCCTTAACAGGCCCTACTGTGTTCCATAGTAGTACATGTTGGCCTCATCCCCACTCTAACAGCACTTAAAGAACATACAGCGATTTGAGTGACAAAGATCTCATCTATTTTTCAGCTGCGACTCACAGATCCTGCAGGAGGAGAGCTGGGGTGGTGGGAGGGGATGGTGGAGGTGGTGGGAGGAGAGGGTGGAGGTGGTGGGAGGAGAGGGTGGAGGTGGTGGGAGGAGAGGGTGGAGGTGGTGGGAGGAGAGGGTGGAGGTGGTGGGAGGGGAGGGTGGAGGTGGTGGGAGGAGAGGGTGGAGGTGGTGGGAGGAGAGGGTGGAGGTGGTGGGAGGAGAGGGTGGAGGTGGTGGGTGTAGGGGTGGAGGTGGTGGGAGTAGGGGTGGAGCGAGTGACAATTAGAAATGTGTTGTTGGACAACAGCCTTGGACTCACTCACAAATTAGCTCAACCCTGCGCTTGCAGCACGAGCAGAGGAGTCTCTGTGTGTGAGCTGGAGTTTTAATGAGTTCTGTTCACACAGTCTCGCCATGGCCCCCGCTCGCTGGAGGTTGCCTACTTTTACTCTGCCTTACAAATCTATGTGTCAGAGTATATGTGTAGGATAAACCTTCCAATTTACGGAAGATGAGGAATACATACCCAGAAATGATCCAAACATTTTGAGGGGGAAAAATAGAAAATCTCCAGCCAGTATGAAATGTATATGAAATCATGTGAGTCCTTTACTGAAAATGACCTGCAGCAAACACACTGCTCAGAAGCTGCATCTCTCTCCCTGTCTCTGTGTCTGAGAGCTTAGATTCTGAGTCCACCGATCACACTGTAGGGTTCTCTGGAGATGAATTTCATTTGATGTGATTTAAAGATGCATTATTAAAAATACTTTCAAGCACTTTCAACATCCGGCTAACATGTACAATATAAGCCTGGCATGTTATAGAATTGTATTGAGCAACTGTCAAATGAATTTGCCTAATGCAGAGTCAAAGTGCACTCTGTCAGTAGTAATTGCCCACTTGCAAGTTGTTTGTCAGTCTCTCTTTGTTGCGTCACACAGAGTGGGATCTCAGCTTTAAATTAATGTTTTGCATGCCATTTACCCATGTAATATTTTTTGACAGTGCCGCTCAACATGTTATGCTTCACTCTAAAAAAAAGCCATCCAGCTAGACAAGCCATTAATGCAGCATTAATGCAAACTTTTAAGCCCCATCAAACAGGCCCTTTCTCCAATATTGGCCTCTATTTTGGAGGGGTGATTCCTGGTGCTCACTAGGACACACTAAACAGACTAAAGAGGCTAGAGAGGCTCAGCACAGCCAGCAGCATATGGTGAGAGGCGTGTCAGCGGCCTGGCCATCCAGGATATGTGCTCTCTCCTCTCTCATAGACGCCAGCACTATTGATTTCGATAGGGCTTTTAATTTAAGGCACTTCACTTAAGGCTGGGGCAGGTCTGTGAATGGGCTGGCTGCATATTCAGCCGTTAATACTATCAGGTCCAATTAAAAATGCATGAGGCCTCGGATGTGCAGATAGGGCCCACTAACAGGCCTGTATTACTCATTAGATAATAAGGATTGATAAAAGTTACAGGGCACAACGCTAAAAATGCATCTATCGATTAGCCAGCACCTCAATAATGAAAGCGTAGGCCCGCGGGACGAAAGCCATGGATCATTTTGACAAAGGGCCCTCAGATCATGGATGAGACAGTGTGGGGACAATTAATCCCTCCGAGGCTCCGACTCGCAAATAAAGTAGTTGCAGCTCATTACTGGCTGACCTTGCTAAACAGTCTTGAGAGCACAGGTGACCTTCCACCACTTGATACGTTTACCCTGGCCATGCGGCGCTAGGAAAAACTGCTGTTTCTAGCTTTGGGGGGTGGGGTGGGCTAGGATGGGGGTGGGGATGAAGGCCTGGGGAGAGAAAGGAGGGTAACCTTGTCTGACTGACCCCAACAGGACAGGAAAGAGAATAGTTACAACCAACTACACAGAAGGCGTGCATGACACCAGGGCACATATTATACTGCTCTATGTAGAGCCCACCACTCTCCTTTTAAGTAGCCATACAGGATCATGATGGATCATGTTGTCCTATGGTGTAATGGCAATACTTTGAGTAGGGGGATGAGGAACAGGCCACAGTGTGTAGAGTGATGTTAGACACTGTTGTACTGGAGCCTACATCAGAACAGAGGGGGAGCCAGAGAGCCCCAGCGGTGAGGTGTATGAGATATGAGCTGTGGATTTTATGGAGACAAACAGAAGTCATTATGCAGTTCCAAGGCTTCTCAGCATATCTTCATTTACCATGTCACCATAGCTCATCATCTGGCTTCCCCACCTGCACACAGCCTGGGCACACAGCCTGGGTCTGCCTGGCCACACACAATCAGAGTGATGACTAAATACATAGGTCTATCTTGCCTATTAATCTGGGCACCCAGCTGTGCTGTGCAGGTGAGCGGGAGGCTGGCCTATCTCTCCAGGCTTTCCCCAGGTCCACAAGGGACGCAAACAGGGGTGGTATCACTCGCTATGTTTGGATTTCATTGGGAGCTCTGGGTCGTTTCGGGGGAAGGCGATCACACCAGATACATGGCCAGAGAGTTAATGTTTTTCAGTTGCTACTCTTCGGAGCTAACTGCCACACCTCCTACAGAGACAGCCAGAGACATACAGGTTCACACAAAAACACAACGACAACAAAACCACAGACACATGTGTGCACTACACACACGTACACTGGTATGTGAAAGTACTGCACAGTGCCACACAGCCTGTTACCTGAGTATTAGCACAGAGCAGCTCCCCATAGTGGCTGTATAGTCTCAGTCACCATTCTGAAACCAGAGAGAGAGAGAGGTAGAGAGAGAGAGAGGTAGAGAGAGATAGAGAGAGAAAGAGAGAATATTATCTCCTGCAGCACAGTCTTAATTAATCCATCACTAGCTGATCTCCTATTCATACTGCTACTATGATGAGATACAATATACAATACAGTGATATAGTAAGGTTTGAAAGATTAATTAGAAGCATCAAGGTGTATTACCTCCTCTGTCACAATACAACTACTGCTTTTGTATAAAAATGCTATTATTGTACTCCAAAATTCATAATCTGTTAAAAAAAAGAGACCTACTGGACATATTGGATGTAAAATAATTTAGAGAGCATTTTAAAGAATGCATAGAACATTTACATTTTATTAAGACCAGTATTCAACATATCACTGTTTAACCATCACTGAAAACCATTTCAGGCAATCCAATTCATAGAAAATGTATGCATATTAATAGAATATAATAGAAAATCCTATTACTCTTTGGATCTCTGTGTGAAACGCATATATTGTGCGGGTGTGAGAGGCGACGTGGAGGAGACCTGTTAATGAAGGGGCCTGATTAGCATTTGTAAAAACACAGTGAAGTTCTGAAATGCTAAAGGTCAGTTCACTGTTCTGACATGGGGAGATGAAAACCTTCAACTTTTGGGGAATGTCATGATTTGAATTAAGATTGTCAGATTGGCTGTAAGGTCGTATCGCAGCGCAGGCGTCTTGAATGACCTTTTCAGGGAATTGTCATTTTCTGCCCCTGTGATGCCACCATGGCTCAGTGGTGGAGAGGCACCTCTTCTCCTGCCGTGTAATTTGTCCTGGGTGTTACCGTTCACACTGCACTACTCCCAGCCAGTCTACTAGACGCCAATGTATCTACAGACCAGCAGGCTGCAACTGGAGAATAAGGAGAAAGAGCCAGCTCAGGGATCCACTCCATGCTCTGTAGCATACAGGAGGGCCTCTCTCTGCCACTGGCTCCTGTGTGTTGCTGCTTACTGCAGCTTCTGTCCAGGACTGAACAATCCCAAGGCCTGCGTGTTAGGAGCACTCACTGATCTCGAGTATATACAGTGTCTTCGGAAAGCACTCAGACCCCTTTACTTTTTCCACATTTTGTTACCTTACAGCCTTATTCTAAAGCGCATTTCTAAAAAAAATCCTCTGCAATCTACACACAATATCCCATAATGACTAAGCAAAACATGTTTTAGAAATATAAAAAATAAAAACAGAAATGCCTTATTTACATTGGCATTCAGACCTTTTGCTATGAGCCTCAAAATTGAGCTCAGGTGTATCCAGTTTCCATTTATCATCCTTGAGATGTTTCTACAACTTGATTGGAGTCCACCTGTGGTAAATTCAATTGATTGGACATGATTTGGAAAGGCACACACCTGTCTATATAAGGTCCCACAGTTGACAGTGCATGTCAGAACAAAATCCAAGCCATGAGGTCGAAGGAATTGTCCGTAGCGCTCCGAGACAGGATTGTGTTGAGGCGCAGATCTGGGGAAGGGTACCAAAAAATGTCTGCAGCATTGAAGGTCCCCAAGAACACAGTGGTCTCCATCATCCTTAAATGAAAGAAGTTTGGACCCACCAAGACTCTTCCTAGAGCTGGACGCCAGGCCAAACTGAGCAATTGGGGGAGAAGGGCCTTGGTCAGGGAGGTGACCAAGAACCCGATGGTTACTCTGAAAGAGCTCCAGAGTTCCTCTGTGGAGATGGGAGAACCTTCCACAAGGACAACCATCTCTGCAGTACTCCACCAATCAGGCCTTTACGGTAGAGTGGCCAGACGGAAGTCACTCCTCAGTAAAAGGCACATGACAGCCCACTTGGAGTTTGCCAAATGGCACCTAAAGACTATCAGACGATGAAACCAAGATTGAACACTTTGGCCTGAATGCTAACCATCACGTCTGGAGGAAACCTTGCACCATCCCTACTATGAGCAATGGTGGTGACAGCATCTTGCTGTGGGATTTTTTTCCAGCTGCAGTTACTGGGAGACTAGTCAGGATTGCGGGAAAGATGAACGGAGCAAAGTACAAAGAGATCCTTGAAGAAAATCTGCTCTAGCGCGCTCAGGACCTCAGACTGAAAAAAAAAAAAGTTATCCTACAACAACCCGAAGCACACATCCAAGACTTACTTTTTTCAATCTTTACTAATGAATTGCCACTGGCTTTGAGGAAAGCCATAGTGTCTATGTATGTGGATGACTCAACACTATACATGTCATACCCCACAAGATATGCCACAAGAGGTCTCTTTACAGTCCCCAGATCCAGAACAGACTATGGAAGGTGCACAGTACTACATAAAGCCATGACTACATGAAACTCTATTCCATATCAAGTAACTCATGCAAGCAGTAAAATTTGATTTAAAAAACAAATAAAAAACACCTTATGGAACAGCGGGGATTGTGAAGCAACACAAACATAGGCACAGACACATGCATACACACACACGCACTATACACACGTACACATGGATTTTATAATGTATATATGTGGTAGTGGTGGAGTAGGGGCCTGAGGGCACACAGTGTGTTGTGAAATCTGTGAAAGTATTTTAAAAATGGTATGATCTGCCTTAATTTTGCTGGACCCCAGGAAGAGTAGCTAATGGGGATCCATAATTCATTCAAATACAAAAAGACAACGCAGGAGTGGCTTTGGGACAAGTCTCTGAATGTCCTTGAGTCACCCAGCCAGAGTCCGGCCTTGAACCTGATCGAACATCTCTGGAGAGACCTGAGAATTGCTGTGCAGCAACGCTCCCCATGCAACCTGACAGAGCTTAAGAGGAATGGGAGAAACTCCCCAAATACAGGTGTGCCAAGCTTGTAGTGTCATACCCAAGAAGACTCAATGCTGTAATCACTACCAAAGGTGCTTCAACAAAGTACTGAGTAAAGGGTCTGAATACTTATCTAAATGTAATATTTTTTATATTTCTACAAACCTGTTTTTGCTTCGTCATTATGTGTGTAGACTGATGAGGATTAAAAATATATATATTTTAGAATAAGGCTGTAAAGTAACAAAATTTGGAAAAAGTCACAGGGTCTGAATAATTTCCGAATGCACTATACGATCGCGCTAACGGATAGAAGCAGTGCTGCGCACTTCTATTCCAGCAGAGCAATGGAGCAAAGAAGCCTGCAGAGCAGTCAAAACTAATTTCAAAGTTGTAGAACACTTGAAATTGAACACTGCAGAGCTCTAGTATACAGGTAACTTGCAAGAAAACATTGACAGCACATAGAGCAAGAAAAATTTGCACATATGAGATCAGAAAAACAGCTTGTGGTTAGTTTTATAGTGGTAAATAAATAAGAAGGAAGGGTCATGGCCTTAAAACTACATCCACTAATAATTACAGCAGGGATTCCATACTAGCCAATGAGGTGTGTGTAG
Organism: Oncorhynchus mykiss; assembly: GCF_057628025.1. NCBI lineage: Eukaryota > Metazoa > Chordata > Actinopteri > Salmoniformes > Salmonidae > Oncorhynchus > Oncorhynchus mykiss. The sequence continues at coordinate 25,305,257 of NC_143047.1, read as the reverse complement.
TGGTGAGGTGATTGATCAAGATGGCGCGGGAGAACAAGGCTAACATTTTAAGTATTCCTAACCAATAGTTTTTTTGTTTATTTCTTTGCGTTGTTTGTAACTTAATTTTTAAACTTATTTTGCACATGTTGCTGCTACCATCTTTTATGACAGAAAATAACTTCTGGGCATCAGAACTGCAATTACTCACCACGGACTGGCAAAATCCTTTTTTTCCTTTAACGAGTCCGACGAGCCCGATGTGAATGATATACTGCTTGCCCGTGAAGAGGCCCAGATCCCCGTCATTTGCGTGAAGAGAAGGTGGAGAAAAAGGGACAAGAGGGCGGGCTGCCTTCTGAGAATTTGTAGGCGATCGAATAAACCCTCACTTCCTTCCATTCTGCTAGAAAATGTGCAATCTTTGGAAAATAAAATTGATGACCTATGCGGAATATTAAACTACCAATGGGACATTCAAAACTGTAATATCTTATGCTTCACGGAGTCGTGGCTGAACATTATCAAGAAGGAGTGGCGGACTATGTACTTTTGTAAAGTGCACGATATCTAAGGAAGTCTCAAGGTTTTGAGGTAGAGTATCTCATGATAAGCTTTAGACCACACTATCTACCTAGAGAGTTTTCATCTGTATTTTTCATTGCTGTCTACATACCACCACAGACTGATTGTAACGGCTTTCTTCCTGGGAAGGAGAGAACCAAAGCGCAGCGTGGTGAGTGTTAAACATCTGTAATAAAGACGACTACCGAGAACACTACAAATATACAAAACAATAAATGTGAAAACTGAAACAGTCCTGTGTGGTGAAACAAACACAGACACGGAAACAAACACCCACAAACAAACAGTGAAACCCAGGCTACCTAAGTATGATTCTCAATCAGAGACAACTAACGACACCTGCCTCTGATTGAGAACCATACTAGGCCGAACACAGAAAACCAACCTGACCGCAAAACCTGAACCTATAGGGGAGGGTCTGGGTGGGCATCTGTCCGCGGTGGCGGCTCTGGCACTGGACGTGGACCCCACTCCATCATTGTCTTTGTCCACCTCCTTAGCGTCCTTTGAGTGGCGACCCTCGCCACCGACCTTGGCCTAGGAACCCTAACAAAGGGCCCCATTGGACTGAGGGGTAGCTCAGGGCTGAGGGGTAGCTCAGGACTGAAGGGTAGCTCAGGACTGAAGGGTAGCTCAGGACTGAGGGGTAGCTCAGGACTGAGATAGCTCAGGCTGGTTGACGGCTCCGGCAGCTCCTGGCTGACGGCTCCGGCAGCTCCTGGCTGACTGACGGCTCCGGCAGATCCTGGCTGAATGGCGGCTCCGGCGGATCCTGGCTGACTGACGGCTCCGGCGGATCCTGGCTGACTGGCGGCTCCGGCGGATCGTGGCTGACTGGCGGCTCCGGCGGATCCTGGCTGACTGGCGGCTCCGGCGGATCCTGGCTGACTGGCGGCTCCGGCGGCTCCATGCTGACTGGCGGCTCCGGCGGCTCCATGCTGACTGGCGGCTCCATGATGAATGGCGGCCCCGGCGGATCCTGGCTGAATGGCGGCTCCGGCGGATCCTGGCTGACTGGCGGCTCCGGCGGATCGTGGCTGACTGGTGGCTCCGGCGGATCCTGGCTGACTGGTGGCTCCATGCTGACTGGCGGCTCTGGCAGCTCCATGCTGACTGGCGGCTCTGGCGGCTCCATGCTGACTGGTTTAGATCTTATCTGTCGGAAAGATATCAGTTTGTCTATGTGAATGGTTTGTCCTCTGACAAATCAACTGTAAATGTCAGTGTTCCTCAAGGTTCCGTTTTAGGACCACTATTGTTTTCACTATATATTTTACCTCTTGGGGATGTCATTCGAAAACATAATGTTAACTTTCACTGCTATGCGGATGACACACAGCTGTACATTTTAATGAAACATGGTGAAGCCCCAAAATTGCCCTCGCTAGAAGCATGTGTTTCAGACATAAGGAAGTGGATGGCTGCAAACTTTCTACTTTTAAACTCGGACAAAACAGAGATGCTTGTTCTAGGTCCCAAGAAACAAAAAGATCTTCTGTTGAATCTGACAATTAATCTTGATGGTTGTACAGTCGTCTCAAATAAAACTGTGAAGGACCTCGGCGTTACTCTGGACCCTGATCTCTCTTTTGAAGAACATATCACGACTGTTTCAAGGACAGCTTTTTTCCATCTACGTAACATTGCAAAAATCAGAAACTTTCTGTCCAAAAATGATGCAGAAAAATTAATCCATGCTTTTGTCACTTCTATGTTAGACTACTGCAATGCTCTACTTTCTAGCTACCCGGATAAAGCACTAAATAAACTTCAGTTAGTGCTAAATACGGCTGCTAGAATTCTGACTAGAACCAAATCATATTACTCCAGTGCTAGCCTCCCTACACTGGCTTCCTGTCAAGGCAAGGGCTGATTTCAAGGTTTTACTGCTAAACTACAAATTATTACATGGGCTTGCTCCTACCTATCGCTCTGATTTGGTCCTGCCCTACGTACCTACACGTACGCTACGGTCACAAGACGCAGGCCTCCTAATTGTCCCTCGAATTTCTAAGCAAACAGCTGGAGGCAGGGCTTTCTCCTATAGAGCTCAATTTTTATGGAATGGTCTGCCTACCCATGTGAGAGACGCAAACTCGGTCTCAACCATTAAGTCTTTACTGAAGACTCATCTTTTCAGTGGGTCATATGATTGAGTGTAGTCTGGCCCAGGAGTGTGAAGGTGAACGGAAAGGCTCTGGAGCAACGAACCGCCCTTGCTGTCTCTGCCTGGCCGGTTCCCCTCTTTCCACTGGGATTCTCTGCCTCTAACCCTATTACAGGGGCTGAGTCACTGGCTTACTAGGGCTCTTTCATACCATCCCTAGGAGGGGTGCGTCACTTGAGTGGGTTGAGTCACTGACGTGATCTTCCTGTCTGGGTTGGCGCCCCCCCCCTTGGGTTGTGCCGTGGCGGAGATCTTTGTGGGCTATACTCGGCCTTGTCTCAGGATGGTAAATTGGTGGTTGAAGATATCCATCTAGTGGTGTGGGGGCTGTGCTTTGGCAAAGTGGGTGGGGTTATATCCTTCCTGTTTGGCCCTGTCCGGGGGTGCCATCGGATGGGGCCACAGTGTCTCCTGACCCCTCCTGTCTCAGCCTCCAGTATTTATGCTGCAGTAGTTTATGTGTCAGGGGGCTAGGGTCAGTTTGTTATATCTGGAGTACTTCTCCTGTCCTATCCGATGTCCTGTGTGAATTTAAGTATGCTCTCTCTAATTCTCTCTTTCTCTCTTTCTTTCTCTCTCTCAGAGGACCTGAGCCCTAGGACCATGCCTCAGGACTACCTGACATGATGACTCCTTGCTGTCCCCAGTCCACCTGGCTGTGCTGCTGCTCCAATTTCAACTGTTCTGCCTGTGATTATTATTATTTGATCATGCTGGTCATTTATGAACATTTGAACATCTTGGCCATGTTCTGTTATAATCTCCACCCGGCACAGCCAGAAGAGGACTGGCCACCCCACATAGCCTGGTTCCTCTCTAGGTTTCTTCCTAGGATTTGGCCTTTCTAGGGAGTTTTTCCTAGCCACCGTGCTTCTACACCTGCATTGGTTGCTGTTTGGGGTTTTAGGCTGGGTTTCTGTACAGCACTTTGAGATATCAGCTGATGTACGAAGGGCTATATAAATATATTTGATTTTATTTAATTTGAGCTAAAGGCTGCTACTTTCAAGGAGTGGGACTCTAACCCAGAAGCTTATAAGAAATCCCGCTATGCCCTTCGATGAACCATCAAACAGGCAAAGAGTCAATACAGGGCTAAAATTGAATCGTACTACACAGGTTCTGACGCTCATCGGATGTGGCAGGGCTTGCAAACTATTAGAGACAACAAAGGGAAGCACAGCCAAGAGCTGACCAATGACACGAGCCTACCAGACAAGCTAAACTACTTCTATGCTCGCTTCAAGGAAAATAACACTGAAACATGCATGAGAGTACCAGCTGTTCCGGAAGACTGTGTGATCACGCTCTCCTATAAACAGATCAATGTTCACAAGGCCGCAGGGCCAGACAGATTACCAGGACGTGTACAGTGAGCATGCGCTGACCAACTGGCAAGTGTCTTCACTGACTTTTTCAACCTCTCCCTGTCTGAGTCTGTAATACCAAGATGTCTTAAGCAGACCACCATAGTCCCTGTGCCCAAGAACACTAAGGTAACCTCCCTAAATGACCACTGACCCGCAGCACGCATTTCTGTAGCCATGAAGTACTTTGAAAGGCTGATCATGGCTCACATCAACACCATTATCCTAGACTTGCATACCTCCCTAACAGATCCACAGATGATGCAATCTCTATTGCACTCCACACTGCCCTTTCCCACCTGGACAAAAGGATTGAGAATGCTATTCATTGACTACAGCTCAGCGTTCAACACCATAATGCCCTCAAAGTGCATTAATAAGCTAAGGACCCTGGGACTAAACACCTCCCTCTGCAACTGGATCCTGGACTTCCTGACGGGCAGCCCCAAGGTGGTAAGTGTAGATAACAACACATCTGCCACGCTGATTCTCAACACAGGGGCCCTCAGGGGTGCATGCTCCACTCTCTAGTGGAGCAGGTTGAGAGCTTCAAGTTCCTTGGTGTCCACATCACCAACTCAACATGGTCCAAGCACACCAAAACAGTCGTGAAGAGGGCACCACAAAACCTATTCCCCCTCAGGAGACTGAAAAGATTTGGCTTGGGTCCTCAGATCCTCAAAAGGTTCTACAGCTGCACCATTGAGAGCACCCTGACTGGTTGCATCACTGCCTGGTATGGCAACTGCTCTGCCTCCGACCGCAAGGCACTACAGAGGGTAGTACATACGGCCCAGTACATCACTGGGGCCAAGCTTCCTGCCCTCCAGGACCTCTACACCAGGCAGTGTCAGAGGAAGGCCCTAAAAATTGTCAAAGACTCTAGCTACCCTAGTCATAGACTGTACTCTCTGCTACCGCACGGCAAGCGGTACCGGAGCGCCAAGTCTTGTACCGGAGCGCTGCTACTCTCTGTTGTTATCATCTATGCATAGTCACTTTAATAACTCTACCTACATGTACATATTACCTCAACTAACCAGTGCCCCCGCACATTGACTCTGTACCAGGACCCCCCTGTGTATAGCTATTTTTATTTTACTGCTGCTCCATTTTTACTTGTTACTTTTCATTGTTATTCTTACTCATATATTTTTGTTAAACTGCATTGTTGGTTAGGGGCTCGTAAGTAAGCATTTCACTGTAGGGTCTACACCTGTTGTATTCGGCACATGTGACTAATACAATTTGATTTGATTTTGATTTGAATACACAGCACAAACATTGACTTTGGTTCTACTTTTCTCAGCTTCGTGCAGCATGGCGTGATATGCCTCACAGTGGGGACCTACAGTCAAAGGTGTGGACCTACAGTCAATGATGTGGACCTACAGTCAATGATGTGGACCTACAGTCAATGGTGGGGACCTACAGTCAATGATGTGGACCTACAGTCAATGATGTGGACCTACAGTCAATGATGTGGACCTACAGTCAATGATGTGGACCTACAGTCAATGATGTGGAATTACTGTCAATGATGTGGACCTACAGTCATTGGTGTGGACCTACAGTCAATGATGTGGACCTACAGTCAATAATGTGGACCTACTGTCAATGATGTGGACCTACTGTCAATGGTGTGGACCTACAGTCAATGATGTGGACCTACAGTCAATGATGTGGACCTACAGTCAATGATGTGGACCTACAGTCAATGGTGTGGACCTACAGTCAATGGTGTGGACCTACAGTCAATGATGTGGACCTACAGTCAATGATGTGGACCTACTGTCAATGGTGTGGACCTACAGTCAATGATGTGGACCTACAGTCAATGATGTGGACCTACTGTCAATGGTGTGGACCTACAGTCAATGGTGTGGACCTACAGTCAATGGTGTGGACCTACAGTCAATGGTGTGGACCTACAGTCAAAGGTGTGGACATACAGTCAATGATGTGGACCTACTGTCAATGGTGTGGACCTACAGTCAATGATGTGGACCTACTGTCAATGGTGTGGACCTACAGTCAATGATGTGGACCTACAGTCAATGATGTGGACCTACTGTCAATGATGTGGACCTACAGTCAATGGTGTGGACCTACAGTCAATGATGTGGACCTACAGTCAATGATGTGGACCTACTGTCAATGATGTGGACCTACTGTCAATGGTGTGGACCTACAGGCAATGATGTGGACCTACAGTCAATGATGTGGACCTACAGTCAATGATGTGGACCTACAGTCAATGGTGTGGACCTACTGTCAATGGTGTGGACCTACAGTCAATGATGTGGACCTACAGTCAATGGTGTGGACCTACAGTCAATGATGTGGACCTACAGTCAATGGTGTGGACCTACAGTCAATGATGTGGACCTACTGTCAATGGTGTGGACCTACAGTCAATGATGTGGACCGACAGTCAATGGTGTGGACCTACAGTCAATGATGTGGAAATACAGTCAATGGCGTGGACCTACAGTCAATGATGTGGACCTACAGTCAATGATGTGGACCTACAGTCAATGATGTGGACCTACAGTCAATGGTGTGGACCTACAGTCAATGGTGTGGACCTACAGTCAAAGGTGTGGACCTACAGTCAATGATGTGGACCTACTGTCAATGGTGTGGACCTACAGTCAATGATGTGGACCTACAGTCAATGGTGTGGACCTACAGTCAATGATGTGGACCTACAGTCAATGATGTGGACCTACAGTCAATGATGTGGACCTACAGTCAATGATGTGGACCTACAGTCAATGGTGTGGACCTACAGTCAATGATGTGGACCTACAGTCAATGGTGTGGACCTACAGTCAATGATGTGGACCTACAGTCAATGGTGTGGACCTACAGTCAATGGTGTGGACCTACAGTCAATGATGTGGACCTACTGTCAATGGTGTTGACCTACAGTCAATTATGTGGACCTACAGTCAATGGTGTGGACCTACAGTCAATGGTGTGGACCTACAGTCAATGGTGTGGACCTACAGTCAAAGGTGAGGACGTAGCTCTCAGGCCTGTCCTAAGCCAGTGATGGCTTTAGTGTTAGCATGGCATTCCTCCAGCTGATGTGGCACATCAGCAAGAACTGCGTTTTTATAGCTAATTATCTGCCCTGCGCTCGTCATCTGGTTATCAGGCTCGTCATTGGCTGCCGCTCCGCTCAACCTGGCAATTCTTGTGTCACTAGTCCATGTTTCTGTAATTAAAATCTGTCATCCAGAATCACAGCCCTTCTCAACTCTAAATCCTCCCACCAGATGGCACCACTCAGATAAACTGCCCTGAGCTAGGGATGCATGTGTGTGTGTGTGTGTGTGTATGCCAGTGAAACTCAGAAGAGAGAGGCAGTAAAATACATTTAAGATATCCTTTCAAAATGAGGAAATTGCCTGAAGTTCTTGGCCTTGAAAAAACTTCCATTAGAAGTCTATAGACAAATCAGTAGATGAATTGGTAGATTAATCAATTGATGGCTAAATGTAATCAACCCTGAGAGATTAAATTGATTAACAACCCTTGAAAAACATTAAAAGAATGTAACTGTTTCCTTCTTCATGTCTGTATGGTACATGAAATTAAGCTGGGTCTACAGGTACCCTAGTGGAGGCACAGGACTGTTTGGAGCCTGCAGAAAGAGCTGTGATGGTGCATCACGTTCACAGTGTTTTATCAGCGACATGAACAGCAGATCCAGATAGCAGCAGTGAGGGGAGTGAAAGGCACTTGATGTTTTTAATGATGTCGAACATTTGCTCAGGGCTGTCGCTGCAGGAGAGCAGATCCTCCGTTCAGTTCCTACCAGGCTGGCCTTCCAAATGGGGGGGATGAAAATCTTTGGAAATTAATTAGAAGCAAATCCCTTCTCGCTGCTGAAGTGTGGCATTTAAGGCATTGTCCTTGGTACTCGTATAACACCACCTTTCAGTGTTGACCTCTCTCCTCTCCGACGGTTGACTAATGCAGCCTAATCCACATATGCAATCACTCCAGCCCCTGTTTTCTAGCAGCAGTCACTTCTAATTGCCTGGCATTATTAGGTACTTTACTTGTATATTTGCAGAGGAAGAACATAGCTCTTCTGCATCCAAGCATTAAATCACCAAATGTCCCTTAATTTCCAACAAACGTCACTCTGTGTCTTTTTCTATATGCTCTCCCCCTTTAGTGTTTTCAGCTCCATGGGATGATTTAAGTATACATATTTTTTTCCCCAAATAATGGCCGATAGTTTCTTATAAAAAGGGATTAAAGGGAATCACTACAGACAGGTTTATGGTAAATATTCTGACACCAAAAGTATCACATTTACAACGAAGTGCATTTAACATGTCAATAGGGCTGTGGGACTCAGTGAATCCATCAATAATTCAAGGTTGTAGGATATATTCCATTCAATATCCATTATTACATTCAGTTTAAATACTGCACGAGCCCACATTCTAAACAGCAGGAGTTTGAGTTGCATTAACTTCTAAACAACAGATAAACGATTACAACAGACTGAACAACAATGGAAGTTTACACTGCCAGGCCAGGTCTGTCGGACAACTCTGAGTTCCCTTTCAGGGGCATATCACACTTGTTTACCAGATTATTAAGGAGAGATGAATTTAGGATGGTTTCATTTTACGTTTGAAATTCAAACACAGAAACATCAACATCTGTCACGCCCTGACCTTAGTATTCTTAGTTTTCTTTATTATTTTGGTTAGGTCAGGGTGTGACATGGGTGATGTATGTGTTTTTTGTTCCTGTCTAGGGGTTTTGTATGTCTATGGGTGTTTACTAGTCTAGGTGTTATGTATGCTGGCCAAGGCTTTCGATTCTGTCAATCACCATATTCTTATCGGCAGACTCAGTAGCCTCGGTTTTTCTAATGACTGCCTTGCCTGGTTCACCAACTACTTTGCAGACAGAGTTCAGTGTGTCAAATGGGAGGGCATGTTGTCCGGTCCTCTGGCAGTCTCTATGGGGGTTCTCGGGCCGACTATTTTCTCTGTATACATCAATGATGCTGCTCTTGCTGCGGGCGATTCCCTGATCCACCTCTACGGAGACGACACTATTCTGTATACTTCCAGCCCTTCCTTGGACACTGTGCTATCTGACCTCCAAACGAGCTTCAATGCCATACAACACTCCTTCCGTGGCCTCCAACTGCTCTTAAACGCTAGCAAAACCAAATGCATGCTTTTCAACCGTTCGCTGCCTGCACCCACATGCCCAACTAGCATCACCACCCTGAATGGTTCAACCTAGAATATGTGGACATCTATAAGTACCTAGGTGTCTGGCTAGACTGTAAACTCTCCTTCCAGACTCATATCAAACATCTCCAATCTAAAATCAAATCTAGAGTTGGCTTTCTATTCCGAAACAAAGCCTCCTTCACTCACGCCGCCAAACTTACCCTAGTAAAACTGACTATCCTACCGATCCTCGACTTCGGCGATGTCATCTACAAAATAGATTCCAATACTCTACTCAGCAAACTGGATGCAGTTTATCACAGTGCCATCCATTTTGTTACTAAAGCACCTTATACCACCCACCACTGCGACCTGTATGCTCTAGTCGGCTGGCCCTCGCTACATATTCGTCGCCAGACCAACTGGCTCCAGGTCATCTACAAGTCCATGCTAGGTAAAGCTCCGCCTTATCTCAGTTCCCTGGTCACTATGGCAACACCCACCCGTAGCACGCGCTCCAGCAGGTGTATCTCACTGATCATCCCTAAAGCCAACACCTCATTTGGCCGCCTTTCGTTCCAGTTCTCTGCTGCCTGTGACTGGAACGAATTGCAAAAATCGCTGAAGTTGGAGACTTTTATCTCCCTCACCAACTTCAAACATCTGCTATCTGAGCAGCTAACCGATCGCTGCAGCTGTACATAGTCTATCGGTAAATAGCCCACCCACTTTTACCTACCTCATCCCCATACTGTTTATATTTATTTACTTTTCTGCTCTTTTGCACACCAGTATCTCTACCTGTACATGACCATCTGATCATTTATCACTCTAGTGTTAATCTGCAAAATTGTAATTATTCGCCTACCTCCCTCCTCATGCCTTTTGCACACAATGTACAGTGCCTTGCGAAAGTATTCGGCACCCTTGAACTTTGCGACCTTTTGCCACATTTCAGGCTTCAGACATAAAGATATAAAACTGTATTTTTTTGTGAAGAATCAACAACAAGTGGGACACAATCATGAAGTGGAACGACATTTATTGGATATTTCAAACTTTTTTAACAAATCAAAAACTGAAAAATTGGGCGTGCAAAATTATTCAGCCCCTTTACTTTCAGTGCAGCAAACTCTCTCCAGAAGTTCAGTGAGGATCTCTGAATGATCCAATGTTGACCTAAATGACTAATGATGATAAATACAATCCACCTGTGTGTAATCAAGTCTCTGTATAAATGCACCTGCACTGTGATAGTCTCAGAGGTCCGTTAAAAGCGCAGAAAGCATCATGAAGAACAAGGAACACACCAGGCAGGTCCGAGATACTGTTGTGAAGAAGTTTAAAGCCGGATTTGGATTCAAAAAGATTTCCCAAGCTTTAAACATCCCAAGGAGCACTGTGCAAGCGATAATATTGAAATGGAAGGAGTATCAGACCACTGCAAATCTACCAAGACCTGGCCGTCCCTCTAAACTTTCAGCTCATACAAGGAGAAGACTGATCAGAGATGCAGCCAAGAGGCCAATGATCACTCTGGATGAACTGCAGAGATCTACAGCTGAGGTGGGAGACTCTGTCCATGCAAAACGTTATGTTTGGCGTAAAAGCAACACAGCTGAACACACCATCCCCACTGTCAAACATGGTGGTGGCAGCATCATGGTTTGGGCCTGCTTTTTTTCAGCAGGGACAGGGAAGATGGTTAAAATTGATGGGAAGATGGATGGAGCAAAATACAGGACCATTCTGGAAGAAAACCTGATGGAGTCTGCAAAAGACCTGAGACTGGGACGGAGATTTGTCTTCCAACAAGACAATGATCCAAAACATAAAGCAAAATCTACAATGGAATGGTTCAAAAATAAAAATATCCAGGTGTTAGAATGGCCAAGTCAAAGTCCAGACCTGAATCCAATCGAGAATCTGTGGAAAGAACTGAAAACTGCTGTTCACAAATGCTCTCCATCCAACCTCACTGAGCTCGAGCTGTTTTGCAAGGAGGAATGGGAAAAAATGTCAGTCTCTCGATGTGCAAAACTGATAGAGACATACCCCAAGCGACTTACAGCTGTAATCGCAGCAAAAGGTGGCGCTACAAAGTATTAACTTAAGGGGGCTGAATAATTTTGCACGCCCAATTTTTCAGTTTTTGATTTGCTAAAAAAGTTTGAAATATCCAATAAATGTCGTTCCACTTCATGATCGTGTCCCACTTGTTGTTGATTCTTCACAAAAAAATACAGTTTTATATCTTTATGTTTGAAGCCTGAAATGTGGCAAAAGGTCGCAAAGTTCAAGGGGGCCGAATACTTTCGGAAGGCACTGTATATAGACTCTCTTTTTTTTCTACTGTTTTATTGACTTGTTTATTGTTTACTCCATGTGTAACTCTATGTTGTCTGTTCACACTGCTATGCTTTATCTTGGCCAGGTCACAGTTGTAAATGAGAACTTGTTCTCAACTAGCCTACCTGGTTAAATAAAGGTGAAATATATATCTCTTTTTTTTATTAAAAAAATGTCTATGGTTGCCTAGATTGGTTCTCAATTAGAGGCAGCTGTTTATCGTTGTCTCTGATTGGGAAGCATATTTAGGCAGCCATATTCCTTGGTTATTTTGTGGGTTATTGTCTATGGTTAGTTGCCTGTGTCTGTACTTGTTTATATATAGCGTCACGTTCGTTTTGTTGGTTTGTATAGTTTGTTTAGTGTTTCTTCGTTAATAAATAGAAGAATGTATTCACATCACGCTGCGCCTTAGTCTCCTCCATTCACCGAACGTGACAACATCAGAGAAGTAACCCTGGAACAGAGAGTCTCCCTTCTCTGCTGGAGCTCAGCTTCCAACAACAATATCTGGATTTTTATAATAAAATACATAACAAAACAACAACAGGAACAGCAACAAAGGACATTGTCAGAAATCAACTTGCATTTATTTTCCCCTTTGTTGGATGGAATGTAATAACATCGCCTTATTGTGTTTCATGTGTGACGCTTTTCATTTGGAGTGCCAGCGCTGTCAGTGGGCTGTGGACAGGAGGATTTCATCAGCCCTATTTTTACCCAGATACCCCCTCTCCGTCTCCATCTCCTCTCCCACCCTAACTAGGCCAGCAGGCCTGCCACTTTGAGTACATGCAGCATAGCCCAGATAAATGAAATGCAGATGATTGGTAAAATGATATGATACAAAAAAGCAAGTGTCATGATCCTGTCGTGTTCCCCCTTCAGTGTCTTGTGGCACGCTGCCTAGGGCCGGGTTGCCTGCGTCCAGACTCCAGATCCATGTATACATGCCTGGCTGTACGCTCGTTATTTCCACGTGTTCCTGTGATGGTGGCCGTCTGGCTGACAGACAGAGGGATGGGCGTGGTGGCCCCGGCTATGTGGGCCCTTTAATAGAGCCAGATCACACTCACAGACATGAAAGCAGACCAGCAGTCAACAACTCTACATGCAGTACAGACAGACAGGGTAGGCCCAACATGAGACAGAGAGACACTGAGGGCAAATGAGAGAGAGAGAGAGAGAGAGGAGTGAGGGTTAAAGAGTGACTATCACAACGTGAAAGAGAGAGAGAGAGAGCGAGAGAGAGATGAGACTATTTTCCTTTCCCTCAGGCCAGTATCTGAGTCGCAGATTAGGTCACTTAGATATTTACATTTGAGGGATTTAAAGCTGAGATCCTTCACTAATAGCCGAGCAGTAGTAACAGCAGCAAGGGCCTGAGGGGCAAATTTCTGCCTTGATGCTAATGCAGAGCCATCACGAGCCTTAACCCCTCTATAAATAAATATAATTTGGTAATTAAGTAAACGACTCGCAGTGCTGAAGCAAGCCTCCATTAGATCAACGATGCTCTCTTCCGCCGTCGCTTTTTGGAGTTTAAATGATGACACCTACACTATTCATTTGAATACAAGCTGACTCTAGCGAGGTTTCCACATTTGATTGAGGCCATGGATAGAATCAAAAAGATCTGATGAAATGATTATCTACATTGGCTCTCCATCTGTGGCTATAGCCTTTCTAAATACATTCTTCCTGGCCTTTATCTCTGAAGCCTTATTCAGATACACCATTCATTTTCCTGAGTAAGACCAAGACAACGTCGGGACTCCCTTGAAGCCAGACACAGATACAAGTAGGGGCTATGTCGTTACCACGAGGACACTTCACTCCAGATCAAAACAGCGATAATTCCACTACCTTTGATTTCAATTCATATCCGGGCTACTTCAGGCAGTGTATCAGAAAGACAAATATCCCTTGTGACCTATTATTTCCCTGAACTAGAAATTAAAGGAAGTTAATTGAGCTACAGAGCTCGACTTTTCTTTGGGGGAATCAAATCATATTTTATACATTCTCAATTATCTTGAACCTGGGCTATAAAGATGGCCTATATAACTTCGGCCCTGCACAGAATTAAGAGGAGTAAAGATCAGCAATTAGGCCTCCATCCATCCACTCTTTGTTGGCACTCCAGCATCAGGCAGCCATCAGGAGAGAGACAGAGAGAAGCGGGTCTGGAAACATGCAAAAGCTCTTTACGTAAAAACAGGAGGAAACACTCTGGATGAAAGTGTCTAAATACATAAATGAATAAATAAATAAGACGAAGTGTGGGCAAGGTTCTCATTTTGTGGCTTGGATGCTGTGTTGTCGTATGGCACTTAAAAGCAAGGGGGCTGGTGTAGGGGGAGGTTGAGATGTTTACTCTAATGGATGCCATAATGAATGCATACAGAGCAGTGCTCTGGCTCTGATAGGGGGCCCTGAGCCAGCATAGCTTTAAAGGAGCTAGCTCTGTCTGCTGCCTGCAGCCCTGGGCACTTGGCATGGACACTTCTCCCCAATCTCCCGGCACACACAGAACCAGCGGTGAGGACCAGGAGATAACCGGCCGTGAAATCTCTCATCACATGCCTCTGATTGCCTGTCCACAATTTAATGTTTTAAACCCTCAACCTCAAACGCAGTAAATAAAACATGATTCCTAAGACCCCCCCTTTCCTCGAAAGGCTCTGTTTATTGAAGACGTCTGTCAAAAAGTTGCTGCAATGTTCCCTTGAATCTCTCTGCAAGCCCTAAGCCTCTATGAGAGAGGGGGAGGACTACACATGTATAATCTGGTGCTGGATCATCATCAAGTATCTGATTGTTTGGCTATTTCCTGGAATAAATTAGAAGGCCTTATCCTCATCAAAACAGTATGCATGTGTGGCTGTTGTTTATGTTTGTGTATGTGTACATGCCAGTGTGTGTTTGTGTGTGTGTGTGTGTGTGTGTGTGTGTGTGTGTGTGTGTGTGTGTGTGTGTGTGTGTGTGTGCGTGTGTGTGCGTGTGTGTGTATGTGTGTCTGCTGGGGTTGATGAGTATGGGGCGTTATTAAATGATGAGAGCGATTTCAATTTGAATCATGCAGAGCCTGTCAGTGGCTTCTCAAATTGCAGGGCTGATGAAATTGACTTGCAGTTATTTCAAGCAGTTGTAATCCATATGAAAAGGATGTGATATAATCCATTTAATTTCTTATTCCTCTCAGCAATAACACTGAGTAACAAAACATGTATCAAAGCTAGTGATTTAGTAATTATCTTAATTTAACATTACTGCAATTCAGTCCGGATTAATTGGAGTCTTATCTGCACAGAGCGGCAGGTCACTTACCTCAATACACCACAATGTGTTTTATCTTAATCATCAGCCACCAACCAACAGCCGTGACCCGCAGTGACAAGGCAAGATTATTTTCAAATGCTTAAAAT
Organism: Oncorhynchus mykiss; assembly: GCF_057628025.1. Lineage (NCBI taxonomy): Eukaryota > Metazoa > Chordata > Actinopteri > Salmoniformes > Salmonidae > Oncorhynchus > Oncorhynchus mykiss. The sequence continues at coordinate 25,290,166 of NC_143047.1, read as the reverse complement.
CAGAAAAATAAACACCCAATCACACTGAAGTCACCAATTATTACATTACCTTTAATTGGTTCCCCAAGATAAAACTTTACAGTGAGGTGAGCCAGTAAAATGTGTGTCTCTACTCGCTACACTGGGCACAAGGCCTCTCTATGTGACACAGATAATGGCAACAGGAAAGCCTTCAAAACCATTTGAGAAGTTAACACTGTAAAAAAATGCCTCATGGCCCAAAATGGCACATCTCTGAGAAGACTGCAAAATGTCAAAATGTATAATTTGTGTTCAGTGCGTCATAAAATAAGCATTTTGGTGAGATCCCACTGTAAGAAAACCGACACCATGATCCTCTCACCCTCAACACCCCCTGGGAGAAAGAAACGAAGCCTGGTGCACATCCAAGCTTGATACAGTCTGCACATTTACCCCAGCTTAGAAGAAATTGAGTACATTTTTGAGAGATGCTAAGTGTGCCCCCTAATGAGTAAGAAGGCTTTAGGCTGCACCCCCTCATAATAATACCCTCACAGCTCCATGACTCAGCCAGCTCTGACAGCACGTTGTATCTCCTTGTACCTGGACTATCTGACATCTGACACCAGATAAATCACAGGGCTTCTAGAAACAACATAGAGAGAGATAGAGAGAGGGAGCGAGAGAGATAGAGAGGGAGAGAGGAAGGGGCTAGGGAGGAAGTCAGAAGGAGGAATGGACATTTTAGAAGTTCCTCATTATAACCGTACTGCCTTTGTTACAGTGCTTGATATATATACCTCTATATAACTCTACACTGAGTATACAAAACATTAAGAACACCTGTTCTTTCCATGACATAGACTGACCAGGTGAATCCAGTTGAAAGCTATGATCCCTTATTGATGTCACTTATTAAATCCACTTCAATCAGTGTAGATGAAGGGGAGGAGACAGGTTAAAGAAGGATTTTTAAGCCTTGAGACATGGATTGTGTATGTGTGCCATTCAGAGGGTGAGTGGGCTAGGTTTTTCACGCTCAACAGTTTCCCTCGTGTATCAAGAATGGGCAACCACCCAAATAACATCCAGCCAATATGGGCTTATATGCTTTCAACACCCTGTAGAGTCCATGCCCCAACAAATTGAGGCTGTTTTGAGGGAGGGGGGGATGCAGCTCAATATTAGGAAGGTGTTCCTAATGTTTAGTATACTAAGTGTATGTACAGGTTAAATGTAATACTAAAGCTAACAACATACAGTATGCCGAGCATTAATCATACCTAAAATAACTTAATTAATGGTAAATAGTTTCCTCATATATATACGGCAAGTGAATAAATAGAACAGAATAGAGTCCTTGTCATGTATATCTGAGACAGGATCAACTATTTTCAAGGCCACCAGAAGCCTGCCTGTCTGCTCTATGAGGTGGCTAAAATGCATGAGGGCCTATCCTCAGACTCACTTTTGAAGAATAATTGATTCCTCCACATGTCAATTCACTTCAGAGGAGCACAGAAATGACTTGTTTTGAAATGGGTTTAGAACTCACTCAGTCATGGCCTTGGTCTGTCTCACATACATACACATGTACACATGTACAGTGGGGCAAAAAAGTATTTAGTCAGCCACCAATTGTGCAAGTTCTCCCACTTAAAAAGATGAGAGAGGCCTGTAATTTTCATCATAGGTACAACTATGACAGACAAAATTAGAAAAAAAATCCAGGAAATCACATTGTAGGATTTGTAATGAATTTATTTGCAAATTATGGTGGAAAATAAGTATTTGGTCACCTACAAACAAGCAAGATTTCTGGCTCTCACAGACCTGTAACTTCTTCTTTAAGAGGCTCCTCTGTCCTCCACTCGTTACCTGTATTAATGGCACCTGTTTGAACTTGTTATCAGTATAAAAGACACCTGTCCACAACCTCAAACAGTCAGACTCCAAACTCCACTATGGCCAAGACCAAAGAGCTGTCAAAGGACACCAGAAACAAAATTGTAGACCTGCACCAGGCTGGGAAGACTGAATCTGCAATAGGTAAGCAGCTTGGTTTGAAGAAATCAACTGTGGGAGCAATTATTAGGAAATGGAAGACATACAAGACCACTGATAATCTCCCTAAATCTGGGGCTCCACGCAAGATCTCACCCCGTGGGGTCAAAATGATCACAAGAATGGTGAGCAAAAATCCCAGAACCACACGGGGGGACCTAGTGAATGACCTGCAGAGAGCTGGGACCAAAGTAACAAAGCCTACCATCAGTAACACACTACGCCGCCAGGGACTCAAATCCTGCAGTGCCAAACGTGTCCCCCTGCTTAAGCCAGTACATGTCCAGGCCCGTCTGAAGTTTGCTAGAGAGCATTTGGATGATCCAGAAGAAGACCGGGAGAATGTCATATGGTCAGATGAAACCAAAATATAACTTTTTGGTAAAAACTCAAACCTCCTTCCATCAGCAAGGGCATTGAAGATGAAACGTGGCTGGGTCTTTTAGCATGACAATGATCCCAAACACACCGCCCGGGCAACGAAGGAGTGGCTTCGTAAGAAGCATTTCAAGGTACTGGAGTGGCCTAGCCAGTCTCCAGATCTCAACCCCATAGAACATCTTTGGAGGGAGTTGAAAGTCTGTGTTGCCCAGCAACAGCCCCAAAACATCACTGCTCTAGAGGAGATCTGCATGGAGGAATGGGCCAAAATACCAGCAACAGTGTGTGAAAACCTTGTGAAGACGTACAGAAAACGTTTGACCTCAATGCCAACAAAGGGTATATAACAAAGTATTGAGATAAACTTTTGTTATTGACCAAATACTTATTTTCCACCATAATTTGCAAATAAATTCATAAAAAATCCTACAATGTGATTTTCTGGATTTTTTTTCTCATTTTGTCTGTCATAGTTGAAGTGTACCTATGATGAAAATTACAGGCCTCTCTCATCTTTTTAAGTGGGAGAACTTGCACAATTGGTGGCTGACTAAATACTTTTTTGCCCCACTGTAAATCCCCACACACATTCTGCAGAATATATGTTCATGTCTGATGCCTTCAGAGGTTGTTTTCTATCTCTGTGAGTCTAATTTGCAGTAAATCTGCATGTTTTGGGGCTCCTGGGGCCAAGCATCCCATCTCTTTTGGGGGAGGGGGAGGTTGTTGCGTCAACTGGCCCTTTCAGGACGGGAGGAGGCGCAGATAAGATCGGCGGTGGGAAGTGGTGAGCCGGACCGTTTGTTCTCCTTGACCGTCTCTCATGTTGCGCCGCTGATTGGGAGGAAAGCTAAAATTGCTTTCACCGGGGCCGTGGCTCACTCCAGCAGTAGGCAATGATAACTAACAATGCCCCCAGGACCTAGTTAAAGCTGCATCACATGCACTGGAAAAGCCCTTTAATGTGGCAGCATTAGGAGGCTGTCAGCTGGTTGGTGGGGAAAACAGACTTGAACACATCGAGGATTATGAAAACATTTGTTACACTCACTTTAAAAAACATATATAATCAAGAAGGAATGTTTCATTTTGCTTCCCAGAGCCCTAGCATTAAGCAATAAAGGTTTTAAAGATGATTAAAGAAAAGTGTGTGTGTGCATTCGCTGTCTCTGTCTTTCTCTGTCTCTCCTGGTTTGAGAGGTTTAGTTTAGGTCCTATATAACATCATATATAAAGAGGCAGGGTGAGGGTATGATGAAAGAGTTGCTCTTGTGTACTCTGGGTATAATTCACACACTGTTCACACTGCACCAACATGTACAATAAAACCGAGCCACACTATCAGCTGGTATGAGAAACACATTGTGGCTCTAACAGTGACAATACTATTTTGTCCTGAGAAGCATACTGCAAAGTGAGAAAAACCCACAGCTCAAGCAAGAGGCCAGATAAAACCAGTGTTTTCATATTAGTGCTGTAACGGGACTCTTCTGTTGAAGGAGAGGCGGACCAAAACGCAGCGTGGTTATTGTGATACATCTTTAATAAAGATGAAAATAGAACAATATACAAAAACAAGAAACGTGAAAAACCGAAAACAGCCCTATCTGGTGTAACAAACACAAAGACAGGAACAATCACCCACAAAACCCAACACAAAACAGGCTACCTAAATATGGCTCCCAATCAGAGACAATGACTAACACCTGCCTCTGATTGAGAACCATATCAGGCCCAAACACAGAAACAGACAAACAAGACATCCAACATAGAATGCCCACTCAGATCACACCCTGACCAAACAAAACCTAGAAACATACAAAGCAAACTATGGTCAGGGTGTGACAGTACCCCCACCCAAGGTGCGGACTCCGGCCGCAAAACCTGAACCTATTGGGGAGGGTCTGGGTGGGCATCTGTCCGCGGTGGCGGCTCTGGTGCTGGACGTGGCCCCCACTTCACCATAGTCTTAGTCCGCCCTATTGTCCACTTCCGTGGCCTCCTAACTACGGCGACCCTTCTAAATGAACCCACTGGACTGAGGGGCAGCTCGGGACAGAGGGGCAGCTCGGGACAGAGGGGCAGCTCGGGACAGAGGGGCAGCTCGAGACAGAGGGGCAGCTCGAGACAGAGGGGCAGCTCCGTACTCGCTGACGACTCTGGCAGATCCTGGCTGACTGGCGGCTCTGGCAGAACCTGGCTGACTGGCTGCTCTGGCAGATCCTGGCTGACTGGCGGCTCTGGCAGATCCTGGCTGACTGGCGGCTCTGGCAGATCCTGGCGGCTCTGGCAGATCCTGCGGCTCTGGTGGCACTGGCTGACTGGCGGCTCTGGCAGATCCTGGCTGACTGGCGACTCTGGCGGATCCTGGCTGACCTGGCGGATCCTGGCTGACTGGCGGCTCCTGGCTGACTGGCGGCTCCTGGTGGCACTGGCGGTCCTGGCAGACTGGCGGCTCCTGGCAGACTGGCAGCACTGGCGGCTCCTGGCAGACTGGCGGCACCTGGCGGCACTGGCGGCTCCTGGCAGACTGGCGGCTCCTGGCAGACTGGCGGCTCCTGGCAGACTGGCGGCTCCTGGCAGAATGGCGGCACTGGCGGCTCCTGGCAGACTGGCGGCACTGGCGGCTCCTGGCAGACTGGCGGCTCCTGGCAGACTGGCGGCACTGGCGGCTCCTTGCAGACTGGCGGCACTGGCGGCTCCTTGCAGACTGGTGGCACTGGCGGCTCCGTGCAGACTGGCGGCTCCTTGCAGACTGGCGGCACTGGCGGCGCTGGGCAGACGGGTGGCTCAGGCGGCGCTGGGCAGACTGGCGACTCTGATGGCGCTGGGCAGACGGGTAGCTCAGGCGGCGCTTGGCAGACTGGCGACTCTGATGGCGCTGGGCAGACGGGTAGCTCAGGTGGCGCTGGGCAGACTGGAGACTCCAGGAGCGCTGGAGAGGAGGAAAGCTCTGGCAGCGCTGGACAGGTGGGAGCACCTGTAAGGATGAGACGGAGAGACAGCCTGGTGCGGGGGGCTGCCACCGGAGGGCTGGTGCGTGGAGGTGGTACCGGATAGACCGGACTGTGCAGGCGCACTGGAGCTCTTGAGCACCGAGCCTGCCCAACCTTACCTGGTTGAATGCTCCCGGTCGCCCTGCCAGTGCGGCGAGGTGGAATAGCCCGCACTGGGCTATGCAGGCGAACCGGGGACACCGTGCGTAAGGCTGGTGCCATGTAAGCCGGCCCAAGGAGACGCACTAGAGACCAGATGCGTAGAGCCGGCTTCATGGCCCTTGGCTCGATGCTCACTCTAGCCCGGCCGATACGCGGAGCTGGTATGTACCGCACCGGGCTATGCACCCGCACTGGGGACACCGTGCGCTCCACCGCATAACACGGTGCCTGCCCGGTCTCTCTCGCCCCCCGGTAAGCACAGGAAGTTGGCTCAGGTCTCCTACCTGGCTTCGCCATACTTCCTGTGTGCCACCCCCCCAAGAAATGTTTGGGGCTGCCTCTCTGGCTTCCTTGCCAGCCGTGTTCCCTCATATCGCCGGCTCCTCTCTCCGGCTGCTTCTGCTCTCCTAGCTGCCTCCACCTGTTCCCATGGAAGGCGATCCTTTCCCGCCAGGATCTCCTCCCATGTGTAGCAACCCTTGCCGTCCAATACATCGTCCCAAGTCCATTCCTCTTTGCGCCGCTGTTGCTGTTGCCCGTTACCACGCCGCTTGGTCCTGTTGTGGTGGGTGATTCTGTAACGGGATTCTTCTGTTGAAGGAGAGGCGGACCAAAACGCAGCGTCGTTATTGCGATACATCTTTAATAAAGATGAAAATAGAACAATATACAAAAACAAGAAACGTGAAAAACCAAGAACAGCCCTATCTGGTGTAACAAACACAATGACTAACACTTGCCTCTGATTGAGAACCATATCAGGCCCAAACACAGAAACAGACAAACAAGACATCCAACATAGAATGCCCACTCAGATCACACCCTGACCAAACAAAACATAGAAACATACAAAGCAAACTATGGTCAGGGTGTGACAAGTGCACATTTTACCTTGATGTTGACTCAATAGAAAAGAGAGGACTGTTATTCCCTGAGCAGCCTTCATCCGATGTCCCTTCACAGCCTGAAATAGTATACTATAGTAGAATAGAAACTCCTGTACTCTGAAAACACAGGATATTTGGAGAAATCGTGCTACTGTACACCACAACAGATCCTGTTCTTTGTGTTAGGGTGGTTGGAGTTCTATATTAACAGCCGTCTTTCTCCCTCTCTTTCTGTCTTTTCTCAGCTTTCTCCCCAAAACGTAATGTTTACAAGCTCGTCTGATAATGAAATAACATTGTTGCTTTTGTGAAAATATGGGAAATGGGGTGGCAATACGCCAATTCCGGGTGTTGGAAGATGTTATTTTTTCCCCCAGACCTGCCTGTACTAAGCAATTGCAGGGGAACATGCAAATTGGAAATGTAGAGTTCATTATAAATCTCATCATTCACTTTGATAGCGAGGGATAATTAAAAGAAAAAGCAGCTGTGAATCCACTCAGTGTATACTGCCAGCCTGTTTACAGCAGGGAAATAATGATAAAGCATGTTTGTTTTGCTTGTGTGTTTTCTCCTCATCAGTGTGCATGTAGAAGGAGAGGGTGTGGAGTGAAAACATGGCGTCTCCTACGGATACACACATTCCCCATTGACTGAAGCATAACTCAAATCACTCAACAAATGAAACACCCTTTCCTCGCCTAATGCCCTCTCCCCTTCATTTGGTGATGCTCTCAGAAGGTACGAGAGGAGTTCTTATCCATTTAATACATGCTCAGAGAGTATCCTGTCAAATATAGATTTGAATCAATAGCACTCTGGAGTGGCTCGTTAAACTTAAATCAGCTTGGAAGTGGTGCATGCCTGCCTCACAGCTGCTGTCATTAGCCATCGTCCTGGAGATTACTGGAGAAACGTCCTTGTGTGAGCAGATCCTCCACTCTACCTGAGGAGAGAAGCAGAGCGGCCAGTGATAGCCAGCCCAGCAACACCTCCCCTAGCCAGTCTTCAGATAGGGGAGACGAGCAGAGGAGTGTCTGGGTGTATAGCTTGGTTCAACATGCTGACAAAAGCTTGACTGACAACTGTCCATCTGAAAAACAAATCATTTACTAGATCAACTCGACAGATTTTTTTTTAAACATATGCCTTGCCTGATAACTTTAAGCCTCTTCCATTGTCAGTGTAAGTGTATAATAATCCATGATACCTATATGGTAATAATACCTAAAGTACCTGTCTCTACTCACAAGCATGTATATAGGAGTGGGGGTGTAAGAAGCTGGCTCAGGGGGCTGTAGGTGGCGAGCACCGGCAGGAGGGAAGGGGTTAACTCCGACAGGAACAATAATGAGAGCGCAGTGAGACGTGTGAGGTAATTAGTCAGTGGGCTCTCCAATATTTACCCAGTTAATTATTTGTGAGTTTTACTCATGTCTTCCCTTCAGACGGCTGCCTCTGTTGTTTTTTCCACACCATTTGTCACCGTCCAGCTCTCCCGGGCTACACTTTTCTCATCGCTCTAGGTTTTTCTCTCTCTCTGGTCTCTGGTCTATGGCAGGGGAGTGGCATTTGGGTGAACTCTTGTCAGTGAAGGTGTTAGACTGCTGTCCCTGGACGTGCGAGGTCAACCATGATTATTTATTCATCCTTCTGTTGGTCCTTCATGGGGGAGAGATGTGAAAACCCTGGTATGTGGCTCGTCAGAGAGGCAGAGGTGGAGGGCACAGAGAGGGGAGATGACAGTTCAGCATCCTGAAGAGAGCATGACTTAAAGAGCTAGTAGCTGGAGGAGGCTGGAGGAGGCTGAGTGGAGGGGGGAAGCTGGGTGGATGGAAGCTGGAATAGGCTGGGTGGAGGCTGAGTGAAGGGTGGGTGGAGAGTGGGTGAATGGTGGGTGGAGAGTGGGTGAATGGTGGGTAGAGGCTGAGTGAAGGGTGGGTGGAGGGTGGGTGAAGGGTGGGTGGAGGCTGAGTGGAGGCTGAGTGAAGGGTGGGTGGAGATTGGGTGAAGGGTGGGTGGAGAGTGGGTGAAGGGTGGGTGAAGGCTGGATGAAGGGTGGGTGGAGGCTGAGTGAAGGGTGGGTGGAGAGTGGGTTATGGGTGGGTGGAGGCTGAGTGAAGGGTGGGTGGAGGCTGAGTGAAGGGTGGGTGGAGGCTGAGTGAAGGGTGGGTGGAGAGTGGGTGAAGGGTGGCTGGAGGCTGAGTGAAGGGTGGGTGGAGGCTGAGTGAAGGGTGGGTGGAGGCTGAGTGAAGGGTGGGTGGAGGCTGAATGAATGGTGGGTGGAGGCTGAGTGAAGGGTGGGTGGAGGCTGAGTGAAGGGTGGGTGGAGGGTGGGTGAAGGGTGGGTGGAGGCTGAGTGAAGGGTGGGTGGAGGGTGGGTGAAGAGTGGGTGGAGGCTGAGTGAAGGGTGGGTGGAGGGTGGGTGAAAGGTGGGTGGAGGCTGAGTGAAGGGTGGGTGGAGGCTGAGTGAAGGGTGGGTGGAGGCTGAGTGAAGGGTGGGTGTAGGCTGAGTGAAGGGTGGGTGTAGGCTGAGTGAAGGGTGGGTGGAGGCTGAGTGAAGGGTGGGTGTAGGCTGAGTGAAGGGTGGGTGGAGGGTGGGTGAAGGGTTCATGACTGGAACAGTGACAGAGGGTCATAGTGCTCTGGCCCTATTTCCTGTCCCCTGATGTGAGGAGACTTCGTTGTATGTAGAAGATGATCTGATTAGCCTCTAAAGTCTGACAGTCATAGAGAGGTGATAATCAGCTAGAGAACCACGAAACAAACTCTATATTACACAATTGCTATCCAATCTAACGGACACAATGTTGCTGCTGAACAAAATATATACTTTCCACCGGCAATATTTAATTAATGCTTCATACATGAGGAGGAAATAGGTTCTGTCCAATGTGTGGCGTAGGCAGGGGCAGAGGGAATAGGTTCTGTCCAATGTGTGGGGTAGGCAGGGGCAGAGGGAATAGTGGGTGGGGTTGAAAGGCAAACAAAATTATTTCATTATGACACGACAGCAATAATATTACAGTACTGCGTGTGCAATGCTCTTATCTGTGGAACAAATGAGCTCTTCCCCCAGAGGGAGAGGAGGCTGCAGTGTGAGGCCCGAGGTAGCTAGACCTGCATTACTCTTCCCTGCAAAGCTACTGTAGCTACCTTTTTAATATTCTCATTCACAGCACATGCAATTATTTTGAAAATACATTTAAAAATTGTGCCTCTTGGGTCAGGTAAATGACTTCCTTGTTTTTATTGAGATGACAAGGTGTTTATTAGGGGCCTCGTTGCCTTAATGCAGGAGGTTTCTGAGTTTGAGTAATTGTCCAATTAGATTTAATTTCAGGATCGGTGCTAACCCAGGCGATTGTACTGTAGGAGTAAGACCACCACCGGGAATCACATTAATGAATTCCACTGAGACCTGTCTACCTTTAAGAAAAGAGAGATCTTGTCTGCTTCTGTTTCGCTTTCCCAAATCTTTTTAACGAGGCATTATAACTGGGATTTACAAGTGAGAACGGCCTTTCCTTCTCTCCCTCCCCCTCTTCTTCCCTATTCCATTTCTCTCCATCCCTCCACTGTAGAACAAAAATCATTTATCATTCATGTAATTTCAGTTCTCTGAGAAATGGCCTCTTATTCAAACAGAAAGGTTACCTTAATTGTTATGTAGCTCAGCTGTTTACACTCTGGTATAAAATGCACGTGTTCCGCTTCACAGAAAGGTCACCTATTACAACCCCAGTAACTTTTTTCTCTTGTTGGCCACTTCACACTGTGAGATGGAACAGGGTGTCAGAAGAAGGCCCTAGAGGATAGCAGCTGTAGTGTCCTATCTGACGCGCTGACCTTCCTCTCTTCCTCCTTCTCTCTCCCTACGTCTCTCTCCATCTCTCCCTGTCTCTCCGTGTTTTCCTGTCTGTCCCTCTCTGCCGTTGTGTTTGCTGGTAACGTGGACATGCTCTCCCTACTCGCCTCAGCACTGTGTACACAGACCAGGTTTCTACTAGCCTCAGTACTGTGTACACAGACAATGTTTCTACTAGCTTCAGCACTGTGTAGACAGACAAGCTTTATGCTAGCCTCAGCACTGTGTACACAGACAAGGTTTCTACTAGCCTCAGCACTGTGTACACAAACAAAGTTTCTACTAGCCTCAGCACTGTGTACACAGACAAGGTTTCTACTAGCCTCAGCACTGTATACGCAAACCATGTTTCTACTAGCTTCAGCACTGTGTAGACGGATCAGGTTTCTGCTAGCCTCAGCACTGTGTACACATGAAGGTTTCTACTAGCTTCAGCACTGTATACACACAGACCAGGTTTCTACTAGCTTCAGCACTGTGTACACACAGACCAGGTTTCTGCTAGCCTCAGCACTGTGTGCACAGACAAGGTTTCTACTAGCCTCAGCACTGTGTACACACAGACCAGGTTTCTACTAGCCTCAGCACTGTATACACAGACCAGGTTTCTACTAGCATCAGCACTGTGTACACAGACCAGGTTTCTACTAGCTTCAGCACTGTGTAGACAGACCAGGTTTCTGCTAGCCTCAGCACTGTGTACACAGACCAGGTTTCTACTAGCCTCAGCACTGTGTACACACATACCAGGTTTCTACTAGCCTCAGCACTGTGTACACACAGACCATGTTTCTACTAGCCTCAGCACTGTGTAGACGGACCAGGTTTCTGCTAGCCTCAGCACTGTGTACACATGAAGGTTTCTACTAGCTTCAGCACTGTATACACACAGACCAGGTTTCTACTAGCTTCAGCACTGTGTACACACAGACCAAGTTTCTGCTAGCCTCAGCACTGTGTGCACAGACAAGGTTTCTACTAGCCTCAGCACTGTGTACACACAGACCAGGTTTCTACTAGCCTCAGCACTGTATACACAGACCAGGTTTCTACTAGCATCAGCACTGTGTACACAGACCAGGTTTCTACTAGCTTCAGCACTGTGTAGACAGACCAGGTTTCTGCTAGCCTCAGCACTGTGTACACAGACCAGGTTTCTGCTAGCCTCAGCACTGTGTGCACAGACAAGGTTTCTACTAGCCTCAGCACTGTGTACACACAGACCAGGTTTCTACTAGCCTCAGCTCTGTATACACAGACCAGGTTTCTACTAGCATCAGCACTGTGTACACAGACCAGGTTTCTACTAGCTTCAGCACTGTGTAGACAGACCAGGTTTCTGCTAGCCTCAGCACTGTGTACACAGACCAGGTTTCTACTAGCCTCAGCACTGTGTACACACATACCAGGTTTCTACTAGCCTCAGCACTGTGTACACACAGACCATGTTTCTACTAGCCTCAGCACTGTGTAGACAGACCAGGTTTCTACTAACCTCAGCACTGTGTACACACAGACCAGGTTTCTACTAGCCTCAGCACTGTGTACACACAGACTAGGTTTCTACTAGCTTCAGCACTGTGTACACAGACTAGGTTTCTACTAGCCTCAGCACTGTGTAGATAGACCAGGTTTATTGACAAGGGACCATGAGCTAGCTTTGATCCTACAGTTACTGGCCAGTCACGTGACCCCACGTGTCCAGTGATTAATCAACAGACATGTGCTGAAATTACTCTGAGCTACATGGCAGGCGCAACAGAGGGAGAAGGTATAGAGACACATTAGAGAGAGAGAGAGCGAGAGAGAGAGAGAGAGAGAAGCAGGAAGTATTGTTTGGGGAGGACCTGTAATTACCTTTAGGCCTGCATGTTGTGGATGAAGAATTAATGAGGTAAGGTGCTGTGATGTTTAAACCCCTGGACAACATCCTCCCTCCTGTGTTTACAAGTCTTTTCTTTCTGGACAAATAATGGGAGTTGTGCTGTTCTTTAAAAAAATTCAACACACTGCATAATGTACAAAGGTCTGGCACGGAAGCTAAAGCCAGAGGAAGGTAAAATAATTAGAGTTGGACCCAAACGTGTGAACACTGCTTTGGTAAAAGTTAGTACAAAGTTAAGCAGTGGATTCTATAGACTAAGGGGTTATAACATACAGGTTGAGCTGTTGTCATCAGGTCCTGTGTGAGATTGATTCTGCATAGCACCAACTGACCGACACTCATGGCAGAGCAAGCTTATGGAACCCTGGACCGGACCCAATCCAGACCCACCCTGTAAATGCACACACTATCATGAAAGGGGGAGAGGGTTTCACTAGCTTACATCTACCATGGGTTCATGTGGGGGTTACATCACCCTCCCTCCTCCTCCTCCCAGTTCTATCACTTCTCACATTAGTACTTCTCGCCATCCGCCACCACCACAACCAACACTACCACCACCAACACCACCACAGCCATCACCACCACCAACACCAACACCATCCTCAACAGCAACACCACCATCACCACCAACACCAACAGCAACACCACCATCACCAACACCACCACCAACACAACAGCCATCACCACCACCAACACCACAGCCATCACTGCCATCACCACCACCAACACTAACACCACAGCAATCACCACCACCACTACCACCACCACCAACACAACAGCCATCACCACCACCAACACCACAGCCATCACCACCACCAACACCACAGCCATCACTGCTATCACCACCACCAACACTAACACCACAGCAATCACCACCACCACTACCACCACAACAGCCATCACCACCACCAACACCACAGCAATCACCACCACCACTACCACCACCAACACCACAGCCATCACTGCCATCACCACCACCAACACTAACACCACAGCAATCACCACCAACACCACCATCACCATCACCACCACCAACACTAACACCACAGCAATCACCACCACCACTACCACCACCAACACCACAGCCATCACTGCCATCACCACCACCAACACCACAGCAATCACCACCACCACTACCACCACAAACACTAACACCACAGCAATCACCACCAACACCACCACCAACACAACAGCCATCACCACCACCAACACCACAGCCATCACTGCCATCACCACCACCAACACTAACACCATAGCAATCACCACCACCACTACCAACACTAACACCACAGCAATCACTGCCATCACCACCAACACCACCACCAACACAACAGCCATCACCAACACCACAGCCATCACCACCACCAACACCACAGCAATCACCACCACCACTACCACCACCAACACTAACACCACAGCAATCACCACCACCACCAGCACCACAGCAATCACCACCACCACTACCACCACCAGCACCACAGCCATCACCGTCACTGCCATCGCCACCACCGCCAACACTAACACCACAGCAATCACCACCACCACTACCACCACCAGCACCACAGCCATCACCGTCACTGCCATCGCCACCACCGCCCACCTCTCATCTTCACACTAAACCATGTCCTTCTGCCAGGCTTAAGTCTCAATGTTTCCATCAGAAATAAGCCTTGAAATGATCCCTGAATGTGGAGCCACCATGTAACCACAACCATCAGGAGACTCTACTATGATGACTCTACTATGACTCTACTATGATAGGGACTACTATGATAGGGACTCTCCTGAAAGGGAGAGGAATTCAAAACAAAATCAGGAATCCTGATCCAGATAAAAAATGTGCTGTTGGGAAAGACGCTTTGGCTAAGACTTTGTGTGACATGAGGATTGTGAGCCGGCCTCAAATTCCTAATGAATATGGATGGATCTGGTTATGCTCTTGGAAAATAATCAAGCACGTTCTGAGGTAAATATCTTCACAAAGAATATGCACTGGAATGCTCCTGGCAGAGTATATAGCAATTGTTTTGTGGGGGAATAGTATATTTATTTCAAATGTGTGGGCTTGGACCTTCAGTTCATACTGTGTTAAAAAGGATTATCCACAGCACCTAGGTCTGATTTCAAATGTGTGGGCTTGGACCTTCAGTTCATAAGGTGTTAAAAAGGATTATCCACAGCACCTAGGTCTGATTTCAAATGTGTGGGCTTGGACCTTCAGTTCATAAGGTGTTAAAAAGGATTATCCACAGCACCTAGGTCTGATTTCAAATGTGTGGGCTTGGACCTTCAGTTCATAAGGTGTTAAAAAGGATTATCCACAGCACCTAGGTCTGATTTCAAATGTGTGGGCTTGGACCTTCAGTTCATAAGGTGTTAAAAAGGATTATCCACAGCACCTAGGTCTGATTTCAAATTGAATAGGTGAGAATTTATTTTGAGGTGCTCAATACCTCATACAAATAAGTCCCCCTATAATCCAATCCCACCCCTACCCAGGATAAAAAAGATGAAGTAAAATCTCATTATATTGTCCCTTTATGTTGGCATGTCTCCCACACATAAACAATCTTCTGAATTCAACCCTTGATTGTTTACTCACAGCTCTTGGATGGATGAATATGTAGGTGGAGCACATATGATATTTCATTAATGTATTAAATCAGGTACAGAAATGCATCTCAGAGCATTAATTCATTTGAAAAACATCCATCCCATGTCTTCTTCACTGCACCTGCAACATTAGATTCATGGTGATTGAATACTGTGGTATGGAATTAGATTGCGTTGTGTGTCTCCGGCTAATAATTCCAGATGGAATAGCTCCTCACGCAGCTTGACATGACGCCTTCTGATAGAAATATGGAGGCAAGGAGAGAGAACATTTGGGTTGCTTAGGTACCATTCAGCAGCTATAGGAGCACAATGAATCTAGTTTAGCTAAACCTTGGGACAGGATAGAGGAAGCACAGAGAGAGAGGTATGGGCCTGTCCTAGGAAGTGTCCTCTGTAGTAGTAGTGAGTGGTGTTGCTGGTCTCAGGGTACTCTGCTCTGTGCTGTGTGCTGAACGGGTATGAGGAGGTGTCCTGTTTAAGGGGTTGATTAATGGCAAAGGAAGATAAAACCTCTTAGCACTGAGACAGTTGTTTATTCTTAGTGAGGCACCCTTCAGTTGGCTAAAGAACCCACCTAGGGCGCACCACGCACCCCTCCTCCAGCCCCCGTCCCATATTACCCCAGCCACTGTCACTACTGCCCCGCTGAGGGAAAGTAATCGTCTTTGCTTAAAGCCTACATCAAAATGGTTAAGATGCCGATCAATTTTCACAAGTCCATCAGCCTGGGCCTCATTATCTATAAAAACCATTCACACTGATTGATCCGGCTACCAGTGGCTGGTATTGATAAATACTGAAAAAGCTCTCCGTTTAATTTGGGGATAAGGACTAGGATGGTGGTGGTGGTGGTGGGGGGGGGGGGGGGGGGGGGGGAATGGACAGCAGGCAGTTAGTTCCCTGTTTGGTGTAATGAGGCCTGCCTCCCTGCTGTGTGAGGCTGAGTCTGAGCTCCCCTCCCCAGCACCACACTGTCCCAGTGGAGACTCAGCCAGCTGGATTTGTCTGCCATATTCACAGAAATCAATGCAATCCAGCTTGAAAGAAAATCAATAAGATGTGTCCATTTATGCTTCAGAGTGTAGGAAAGGAGCCTTAGGAGGGCCAGGCCTGCCAAACCAACACTAGAGGTTTAATAAGACTACTTTCATAAACGTCCCCCTCTACTTTTGCTGGGTCTGTGTGTGAGAACGTCAGGGAGGATTCCAATTCAGTTTTTCTTCCTCACACGTCTCCTTTATCATGATTATTTTGAGATATAGAATTATCCTCATGGTCATGGTGAACATAAGGTTCTAGAAAACAGAAGTCCAACAATGTTGGGTGGAGGACAGCATAACGCGTTGATGAACAATCTGTATCTATCAAGACAGAGGTCATCCTGAAATACTGGGCTGACTTTCTTCTGTCTGCCGTTCTGCTGTCTGTCTTCTGTCTTCTAGGGAAGGACTCTGCTGTTCAGTGCTACGGCCCTCCTTTAAAAAAAACAGATGGAATCAATTCATGTGACTTTGGCTGGAATCATCCAGTCAGCTCATGAGTCACAGGGCATGCATAGCTGCTACATGCAGTAGGGGGAACTAACTAACACACAACACCACACTGACACAGTAAATCCCACTGATCCCACTACAGACAGCTCTGGAGGTGTGATATGAGACTGGCAGGCCTCAGTCCGTGTCCCGTACCCATCCCATACACAACCTCTGATAACGCAGCATGTCAGTCATGGGCTCGCACCTCCGCTGAACAGTGTGAGCACTGTACATTTAAGACAAAGAAAGTTGTTTCTGACACAGGGTGGAACAACCAGGTGAAGGCAGGCAGCACCATACAGACCACATCCCAGGACTTTTAATGTCTAAATAATTTGACTCATTCTTCATAGAAAAATAGAATATTGCGCTGCGTCACACTTTTTAATGTTGATATCCGTCTAATTGATGACTTTGTGTCACATCAATTCATTATGCATAATTTAGCATGGATCAACTCCCACATTAACATAATCTCTCATTTGATATTCTGTATGGTATGCCACTCCAGTGAGAGGCAGGCAGAGCCCCAGCCTTAGAGGGAGGGAGAGTCACCCAGTAGCTGGCTAACACATGTCACGTCCTCTCACACACATCCCCTCACACACATCCCCTAACACACATCCCCTAGCACATACAGTATCTCTGATGGGCCTGATATTAACATGTCAGCTCCTTATTCGTTTAAAGCTGATGCTGGGAGTCCAGTGAACACTTTGTGTCTATGAGGTAGAGCGTATTAATACACATCTAACACAAACACACACACACACACACACACGCACACACGCACGCGTGCACACACACACACACACGCACACGCACGCGCACGCACACACAAACAAACAAACACACACACACTGACTGGAAGGTAAAGGGTATACAGCAAAGCCGCCTGCTCAGACGCTGCCGTTTGCAATCACTAAGCAGCTTTAGTGTCTCCTACCACAGTCCTGATTTAAAATTCATAAATGCTAATCCTTCATAATGTACAGTTTAAAAAGCAGCCCTCCTCGCAGGCCCTGTGGCCACAGCTCTGTCAGAGTAATTATACCAAGGAGCTGGGAAAGGACTACTAGCAGACACTTTCAACAGTCAAGAAAATCCACCTCACCGGCACCAGACCCAATTACTCCAAATAACTAAACAGATTAGCAAATCATTTTCCAGTTCAATCTGGACATAGTGGCCAAATCGCCACGTTACATAGTCAGGTGGGTAAACAGCTTTAAAGTTGGGGCTTGCCTGGTTCTTACTAAGTGGACGATCTGCCAAGTCATTTTATGATGCATTTTATTTCATATGAAGCCCAGGCGATTGTCTTTTACAAGGTGACCAGACTCTCTCTAGCGTCACGGGGGATTTGCTGCTCTTACTCATATTCGGTGACATCATACTATTTGTCTGCGTGCAAGCCGTGTCTGGGAGGATGGCTTTGTTAGGGAATATGACCAACACATTTCTCTTTGTCCTTGTGATGGGAATATACAGTGCCTTGCAAAAGTATTCGGCACCCTTGAACTTTGCGACCTTTTGCCACATTTCAGGCTTCAAACATAAAGATATAAAACTGTATTTTTTTGTGAAGAATCAACAACAAGTGGGACACAATCATGAAGTGGAACGACATTTATTGGATATTTCAAACCTTTTTAACAAATCAAAAACTGAAAAATTGGGCGTGCAAAATTATTCATCCCCTTTACTTTCAGTGCAGCAAACTCTCTCCAGAAGTTCAGTGAGGATCTCTGAATGATCCAATGTTGACCTAAATTACTAATGATGATAAATACAATCCACCTGTGTGTAATCAAGTCTCCGTATAAATGCACCTGCACTGTAATAGTCTCAGAGGTCCGTTAAAAGCGCAGAGAGCATCATGAAGAACAAGGAACACACCAGGCAGGTCCGAGATACTGTTGTGAAGAAGTTTAAAGCCGGATTTGGATACAAAAATATTTCCCAAGCTTTAAACATCCCAAGGAGCACAGTGCAAGCGATAATATTGAAATGGAAGGAGTATCAGACCACTGCAAATCTACCAAGACCTGGCCGTCCCTCTAAACTTTCAGCTCATACAAGGAGAAGACAGATTAGAGATGCAGCCAAGAGGCCCATGATCACTCTGGATGAACTGCAGAGATCTACAGCTGAGGTGGGAGACTCTGTCCATAGGACAACAATCAGTCGTATATTGCACAAATCTGGCCTTTATGGAAGAGTGGCAAGAAGAAAGCCATTTCTTAAAGATATCCATAAAAAGTGTTGTTTAAAGTTTGCCACAAGCCACCTGGGAGACACACCAAACATGTGGAAGAAGGTGCTCTGGTCAGATGAAACCAAAATTGAACTTTTTGGCAACAATGCAAAACGTTATGTTTGGCGTAAAAGCAACAAAGCTGAACACACCATCCCCACTGTCAAACATGGTGGTGGCAGCATCATGGTTTGGGCCTGCTTTTCTTCAGCAGGGACAGGGAAGATGGTTAAAATTGATGGGAAGATGGATGGAGCCAAATACAGGACCATTCTGGAAGAAAACCTGATGGAGTCTGCAAAAGACCTGAGACTGGGACGGAGATTTGTCTTCCAACAAGACAATGATCCAAAACATAAAGCAAAATCTACAATGGAATGGTTCAAAAATAAACATATCCAGGTGTTAGAATGGCCAAGTCAAAGTCCAGACCTGAATCCAATCGAGAATCTGTGGAAAGAACTGAAAACTGCTGTTCACAAATGCTCTCCATCCAACCTCACTGAGCTCGAGCTGTTTTGCAAGGAGGATTGGGAAAAAATGTCAGTCTCTCGATGTGCAAAACTGTTAGAGACATACCCCAAGCGACTTACAGCTGTAATCGCAGCAAAAGGTGGCGCTACAAAGTATTAACTTAAGGGGGCTGAATAATTTTGCACGCCCAATTTTTCAGTTTTTGATTTGTTAAAAAAGTTTGAAATATCCAATAAATGTCGTTCCACTTCATGATTGTGTCCCACTTGTTGTTGATTCTTCACAAAAAAATACAGTTTTATATCTTTATGTTTGAAGCCTGAAATGTGGCAAAAGGTCGCAAAGTTCAAGGGGGCGAATACTTTTGCAAGGCACTGTACATTGGTTCAGATGGAGATAATGTGTGATTCTTTCAACCAAGGTCACTAATAGAACCCATTTTCCAAATGGCGTGGTTTTCCAGTAACAGCCCGTGATAGTTCCACAACACTGTTGAATCATGTATAGAAAGACCCTGTTTTACATGCAGTGGCTCTCACTTCCAAATGGTCCAATATCCTTATAAATGCATAATTTAGTATCTCAAGTATTGATTCATCTTTCATCATGATATAACGTTTGAATTATAGTGAGATGGAGGTGGAGTCGGGAAATATTCATTTGTGACAATAATTCCAATAACCAAGGGAGACTTTTTCTCTTCAGCGCAAGACAATGTCCATTCCACATCCAATATCCCACAGACAATGTCCATTCCACATCCAATATCCCACAGACAATGTCCATTCCACATCCAATATCCCACAGACAATGTCCATTCCACATCCAATATCCCACAGACAATAATGTCCATTCCACATCCAATATCCCACAGACAATGTCCATTCCACATCCAATATCCCACAGACAATGTCCATTCCACATCCAATATCCCACAGACAATGTCCATTCCACATCCAATATCCCACAGACAATGTCCATTCCACATCCAATATCCCACAGACAATAATGTCCATTCCACATCCAATATCCCACAGACAATGTCCATTCCACATCCAATATCCCACAGACAATGTCCATTCCACATCCAATATCCCACAGACAATGTCCATTCCACATCCAATATCCCACAGACAATGTCCATTCCACATCCAATATCCCACAGACAATAATGTCCATTCCACATCCAATATCCCACAGACAATGTCCATTCCACATCCAATATCCCACAGACAATGTCCATTCCACATCCAATATCCCACAGACAATGTCCATTCCACATCCAATATCCCACAGACAAAAATGTCCATTCCACATCCAATATCCCACAGACAATGTCCATTCCACATCCAATATCCCACAGACAATGTCCATTCCACATCCAATATCCCACAGACAATGTCCATTCCACATCCAATATCCCACAGACAATGTCCATTCCACATCCAATATCCCACAGACAATGTCCATTCCACATCCAATATCCCACAGACAATGTCCATTCCACATCCAATATCCCACAGACAATGTCCATTCCACATCCAATATCCCACAGACAATGTCCATTCCACATCCAATATCCCACAGACAATGTCCATTCCACATCCAATATCCCACAGACAATGTCCATTCCACATCCAATATCCCACAGACAATGTCCATTCCACATCCAATATCCCACAGACAATGTCCATTCCACATCCAATATCCCACAGACAATGTCCATTCCACATCCAATATCCCACAGACAATGTCCATTCCACATCCAATATCCCACAGACAATAATGTCCATTCCACATCCAATATCCCACAGACAATGTCCATTCCACATCCAATATCCCACAGACAATGTCCATTCCACATCCAATATCCCACAGACAATGTCCATTCCACATCCAATATCCCACAGACAATGTCCATTCCACATCCAATATCCCACAGACAATAATGTCCATTCCACATCCAATATCCCACAGACAATGTCCATTCCACATCCAATATCCCACAGACAATGTCCATTCCACATCCAATATCCCACAGACAATGTCCATTCCACATCCAATATCCCACAGACAATGTCCATTCCACATCCAATATCCCACAGACAAAAATGTCCATTCCACATCCAATATCCCACAGACAATGTCCATTCCACATCCAATATCCCACAGACAATGTCCATTCCACATCCAATATCCCACAGACAATGTCCATTCCACATCCAATATCCCACAGACAATGTCCATTCCACATCCAATATCCCACAGACAATGTCCATTCCACATCCAATATCCCACAGACAATGTCCATTCCACATCCAATATCCCACAGACAATGTCCATTCCACATCCAATATCCCACAGACAATGTCCATTCCACATCCAATATCCCACAGACAATGTCCATTCCACATCCAATATCCCACAGACAATGTCCATTCCACATCCAATATCCCACAGACAATGTCCATTCCACATCCAATATCCCACAGACAATGTCCATTCCACATCCAATATCCCACAGACAATGTCCATTCCACATCCAATATCCCACAGACAATGTCCATTCCACATCCAATATCCCACAGACAATGTCCATTCCACATCCAATATCCCACAGACAATGTCCATTCCACATCCAATATCCCACAGACAATGTCCATTCCACATCCAATATCCCACAGACAATGTCCATTCCACATCCAATATCCCACAGACAATAATGTCCATTCCACATCCAATATCCCACAGACAATGTCCATTCCACATCCAATATCCCACAGACAATGTCCATTCCACATCCAATATCCCACAGACAATGTCCATTCCACATCCAATATCCCACAGACAATGTCCATTCCACATCCAATATCCCACAGACAATGTCCATTCCACATCCAATATCCCACAGACAATGTCCATTCCACATCCAATATCCCACAGACAATGTCCATTCCACATCCAATATCCCACAGACAATGTCCATTCCACATCCAATATCCCACAGACAATGTCCATTCCACATCCAATATCCCACAGACAATGTCCATTCCACATCCAATATCCCACAGACAATGTCCATTCCACATCCAATATCCCACAGACAATGTCCATTCCACATGTGCCAAAATGCAGTACATTAGATATGTTCAGTCTTTTAGCAGGAATGTCAGACAAAAACATTAACAATGTTACTAGCCACTCTATTCACCTCCCAGCCCTCTCCACTAGCCACTGTCTCTGTTCACCTCCCCAGCCTTCCCCACTAGCCACTCTGTTCACCTCCCAGCCCTTCCCACTAGCCACTCTATTCACCTCCCAGCCCTCTCCACTAGCCACTGTCTCTGTTCACCTCCCCAGCCTTCCCCACTAGCCACTCTATTCACCTCCCAGCCCTCTCCACTAGCCACTGTCTCTGTTCACCTCCCCAGCCTTCCCCACTAGCCACTCTGCTCACCTCCCAGCCCTCTCCACTAGCCACTGTCTCTGTTCACCTCCCCAGCCTTCCCCACTAGCCACTCTGTTCACCTCCCAGCCCTTCCCACTAGCCACTCTATTCACCTCCCAGCCCTCTCCACTAGCCACTGTCTCTGTTCACCTCCCCAGCCCTCCAGACTAGCCATCCTCTCTGTTCACCTCCCCAGCCCTCCCATAGCCACTGTCTCTGTTCACCTCCCCAACCCTCACCACTAGTCACTGTCTCTGTTCACCTCCCTAGCTCTCCCAGACCTCCGCACTAGCCTCCATCACAATGCATCCCTGTGATAGACTCAAACCACCTGAAAAATCAGCTCGCCCACAGAAGATGAATCCATCAATTCCACATTCATAAACACAATCTTTTGTTTCCTCCCCGTTCAATGAGAGAGATGACAGGGCCTGTAAACTACCTCTCAGAGAATATGAGGTGACAAGGTGGGTATATGAGACAGAGAAATGATGGAGGAAAAATAATGAGACAACACAGGAAGTCCAGCCTTCAATAGGGTTTGAAATGACCAGCTAACACTTTAATTACATATCAGAGACGCACAATATACCTGATATAAGAGATGATACACTGTACCTATAACATGGGTTTCAGCAATCTGACATTGTTACAGAACAACCATCACATGACTATCAAATTGTAATTTTGTTTACAGCTATTTTCTTTGTTTTATTTTCTGTGCAGTGCTCAAGCTATCTGTGTTCTAACATGCAATCTCAGTGTGACAACACACACATACAGTATATCTCCATGAAACACATTATGGCCTCTAATGCGGCAGGTTTCCTGTGCAGCAATTTCCCAAACAAATAGCTCACTGAGTGATAGCGGTTTCATTATTACACAAACAAATCAAGTGCAACAAGCCTCCCTGTACTTTCCAGGGCTGTTCATAAAATAGATATAATAAAATATTTCACCTGTTTTAATTTAATGTTCAACAAAGAGACAGAGATGGAAAGAAAGAAAGAGAGAGGAGGGAGGGAGAGAGAAAGAGAGGAGGGAGGGAGAGAGAGAGAAAGAGAGAGGAGGGAGGGAGGGAGAGAGAAAGAGAGAGGAGGGAGAGAGAGAGAGAAAAAGAGAGAGGAGGGAGGGAGGGAGAGAGAAAAAGAGAGGTGGGAGGGAGAGAGAGAGAAAGAGAGAGGAGGGAGGGAGGGAGAGAGAAAGAGAGAGGAGGGAGGGAGGGAGAGAGAAAGAGAGAGGAGGGAGAGAGAGAGAGAGAAAGAGAGAGGAGGGAGGGAGAGAGAGAGAAAGAGAGAGGAGAAAGAGAGAGGAGGGAGCGAGGGAGAGAGAAAGTGAGATGAGGGAGGGAGAGAGAGAGAGAGACCGAGGGAGAGAGAGAGAGAAGGAGAAAGGAGGGAGGGAGAGAGAGAGAGAGACCGAGGGAGAGAGAGAAAGGTGTACAGAGTAAGGTGTAGAGTGTAGAGAGGTGTAGAGTGTAGAGAGGTGTAAAGTGTAGAGGTGTAGAGTGTAGAGAGAGGTGTAGAGTGTAGAGAGGTGTAGAGTGAAGTGTAGAGTGTAGAGAGGTGTAGAGTGTAGAGAGGTGTAGAGTGTAGAGAGGTGTAGTGTAGAGAGGTGTAGAGTGGTGTAGAGTGTAGAGAGGTGTAGAGTGTAGAGAGGTGTAGAGTGTAGAGAGGTGTAGAGTGTAGAGAGGTGTAGTGTAGAGAGGTGTAGAGTGGTGTAGAGTGTAGAGAGGTGTAGAGTGTAGAGAGAGGTGTAGTGTAGAGAGGTGTAGAGTGGTGTAGAGTGTAGAGAGGTGTAGAGTGTAGAGAGGTGTAGAGTGTAGAGAGGTGTAGTGTAGAGAGGTGTAGAGTGGTGTAGAGTGTAGAGAGGTGTAGAGTGTAGAGAGGTGTAGAGTGTAGAGAGGTGTAGAGTGTAGAGAGAAGTGTAGAGTGTAGAGAGGTGTAGAGTGTAGAGAGGTGTAGAGTGTAGAGAAGTGTAGAGTGTAGAGAGGTGTAGAGTGTAGAGAGGTGTAGAGTGTAGAGAGGTGTAGAGTGTAGAGAGAAGTGTAGAGTGTAGAGAGGTGTAGAGTGTAGAGAGGTGTAGAGTGTAGAGAGAAGTGTAGAGTGTAGAGAGGTGTAAAGTGTAGAGGTGTAGAGTGTAGAGAGAGGTGTAGAGTGTAGAGAGGTGTAGAGTGAAGTGTAGAGTGTAGAGAGGTGTAGAGTGTAGAGAGGTGTAGAGTGTAGAGAGGTGTAGTGTAGAGAGGTGTAGAGTGGTGTAGAGTGTAGAGAGGTGTAGAGTGTAGAGAGGTGTAGAGTGTAGAGAGGTGTAGAGTGTAGAGAGGTGTAGTGTAGAGAGGTGTAGAGTGGTGTAGAGTGTAGAGAGGTGTAGAGTGTAGAGAGAGGTGTAGTGTAGAGAGGTGTAGAGTGGTGTAGAGTGGTGTAGAGTGTAGAGAGGTGTAGAGTGTAGAGAGGTGTAGAGTGTAGAGAGGTGTAGTGTAGAGAGGTGTAGAGTGGTGTAGAGTGTAGAGAGGTGTAGAGTGTAGAGAGGTGTAGAGTGTAGAGAGGTGTAGAGTGTAGAGAGAAGTGTAGAGTGTAGAGAGGTGTAGAGTGTAGAGAGGTGTAGAGTGTAGAGAAGTGTAGAGTGTAGAGAGGTGTAGAGTGTAGAGAGGTGTAGAGTGTAGAGAGGTGTAGAGTGTAGAGAGGTGTAGAGTGTAGAGAGGTGTAGAGTGTAGAGAGAAGTGTAGAGTGTAGAGAGGTGTAGAGTGTAGAGAGGTGTAGAGTGTAGAGAGGTGTAGAGTGTAGAGAGAAGTGTAGAGTGTAGAGAGGTGTAGAGTGTAGAGAGGTGTAGAGTGTAGAGAGGTGTAGAGTGTAGAGAGAAGTGTAGAGTGTAAAGAGGTGTAGAGTGTAGAGAGGTGTAGAGTGTAGAGAGGTGTAGAGTGTAGAGAGGTGTAGAGTGTAGAGAGGTGTAGAGTGTAGAGAGGTGTAGAGTGTAGAGAGGTGTAGAGTGTAGAGAAGTGTAGAGTGTAGAGAGGTGTAGAGTGTAGAGAGGTGTAGAGTGTAGAGAGGTGTAGAGTGTAGAGAGAAGTGTAGAGTGTAGAGAGGTGTAGAGTGTAGAGAGGTGTAGAGTGTAGAGAGGTGTAGAGTGTAGAGAGAAGTGTAGAGTGTAGAGAGGTGTAGAGTGTAGAGAGAAGTGTAGAGTGTAGAGAGGTGTAGAGTGTAGAGAGGTGTAGAGTGTAGAGAGGTGTAGAGTGTAGAGAGAAGTGTAGAGTGTAGAGAGGTGTAGAGTGTAGAGAGGTGTAGAGTGTAGAGAGTGAGAAATACAGAGAAAGGGAAACAGAAGAGAACTTCAGTGGATGTTCCTTTTTTACTTACTTTGGCTGTGTGCTGAGGTCTGATGTCTGTGTAGTTCAATTATGAGAAATACAATCTAATTAAAACAACAATACAGACATTTTTTAAAAGATCTCCCAGGGATGGGTCTTATATATTCCAGCTGGAAACAACATCATATTTCTAATTTACTTAAACATGTTTAACCCACAACAATGGCCAGATTAAAATTCAAATCTAATCCGAGTTCTCACCAGTCTTTATGACCTGAGATTTATGGGGTGGTGGTGGGTATTATATTGTCTGTGGGCTGCCAGGGAAAACAGTGTGAGGAGGGAGATGTTGGTGTTTGGAAACTCACCAGAGAGGATCAGGTTACTGCTCTGGTCGTCTCAACAATCTGACAAACCCTGGGTGTGAATACACACATAACACCCAAATCACCAGCCAACACTCACTATGTGGTACTGCTAGCTATGAGGCCATGTCCCCCCACACACAACACGTTAGCACACAGAGAATTCCGCAAAGAAAAGTCCAAATTCAAAACTCTATAAAGTTATACATTTCCTCCATTTGGACCATTTTAAAACGTACTATTTCCTGTACATGTCCTGTGTCATGACAAAGAGACATTGAAGAAACTGGGGCAGAGCCCCAAATGGTACCTTATTCTCTATACAGTTGCACTCCCTTTGACCAGGGCCCATAGGACTATATATATACAGCTGAAGTCGGAAGTTTACATACACTTAGGTTGGAGTCATTAAAACTCGTTTTTCAACCACTCCACAAATTTCTTGTTAACAAACTATAGTTTTGGCAAGTCGGTTAGGACATCTACTTTGTGCATGGCAGAAGTCATGTTTCCAACAATTGTTTACTGACAGATTATTTCACTTATAATTAACTGTATCACAATTCCAGTGAGATTTACATACACTAAGTTGACTGGGCCTTTAAACAGCTTGGAAAATTCCATAAAATTATGTCATGGCTTTAGAAGCTTCTGATAGGCTAATTGACATAATTTGAGTCAATTGGAGGTGTATCTGTGGATGTATTTCAAGGACTACCTTCAAACTCAGTGCCTCTGAGTTCATCCTTGGGAGCAATTTCCAAACGCCTGAGGGTACCACGTTCATCTGTACAAACAATAGTACGCAAGTATAAACACCATGGGACCACACAGCCATCATACCGCTCAGGAAGGAGACGTCTTCTGTCTCCTAGAGATTAATGTACTTTGGTGCGAAAAGTGGAAATCAATCCCAGAACAACAGCAAAGGACCTTGTGAAGATGCTGGAGGAAACAGGTCCAAAAGGATCTATATCCACAGTAAAATGAGTCCTATATTGACATAACCTGAAAGGCCGCTCAGCAAGGAAGAAACCACTGCTCCAAAATCACTATTTAAAAAAAGCCAGACTACGGTTTGCAACTGCACATGGGGACAAAGATCGTACTTTTTGGAGAAATGTCCTCTGGTCTGATGAAACAAAAATGGAACTGTTTGTTCATAATGACCATCATTATGTTTGGAGGAAAAAGGGGGAGGCTTGCAAGCCGAAGAACACCATCCCAACCATGAAGCACAGGGGTGGCAGCATCATGTTGTGGGGGTGCTTTGCTGCAGGAGGGACTGGTGCACTTCATAAAATAGATTGCATCATGAGGCAGGAAAATTATGTGGATATATTGAAGCAACATTTCAAGACATCAGTCAGGAAGTTAAAGCTTGGTCGCAAATGGGTCTTCCAAATGGACATTGACCCCAAGCATACTTCCAAAGTTGTGGCAAAATGGCATAAGGACAACAAAGTCTAGGTATTGGAGTGGCCATCACAAAGCCCTGACCTCAATCCTATAGAACATTTGTGAGAAGATCTGAAAAAGCATGTGCGAGCACGGTCAGGAGGAATGGGCCAAAATTCACCCAACTTATTGTGGGAAGCTTGTGGAAGGCTACCCAAAACGTTTGACACAAGTTAAACAATTGAATGACAATGCTACCAAATACTAATTGAGTGTATGTACATTTCTGACCCACTGGCTCTGTGATGAAAGAAATAAAAGCTGAAATAAATCATTCGCTCTACTACTATTCTGACATTTCACATTCTTAAAATAAAGTGGTGATCTTAACTGACCTAAGACAGGGAATTTTTACTAGGATTAAATGTCAGGAATTGTGAAAAACGGAGTTTAAATGTATTTGGCTCAG
Source organism: Oncorhynchus mykiss (assembly GCF_057628025.1). NCBI lineage: Eukaryota > Metazoa > Chordata > Actinopteri > Salmoniformes > Salmonidae > Oncorhynchus > Oncorhynchus mykiss. Next base: position 25,262,090 of record NC_143047.1, on the reverse strand, counting down.
GTGTATGTAAACTTCCGACTTCAACTGTATATAGGACTATATAGGGAATAGGGTGATGGTTATGTAAGGACCAGACCCATCTGTTTCCACAGTAACCAATGGAGCGGTATGAGGAAGAAGAAAAATAAGAAGAAGAAAAGAAGAAGAAGGTAATGAAGACAGAGCCCAAGGCAGCTAAAACCGGTCCCTGTCCCTCCTCCTCCTCTTCCTCCCCCCTGATTCATTGTGTCTCTTGTGAATCTGTAATCGACCCCTCGGTATTAGAAAAAGGGGAAATTGAGACTCATTTCAATAAAAGCGATTGGTTCTTGTTGTGCAGACAATACGAGCTACGTTCATGTTTGCACAACACTCTCGTCCCAGGCTCAGATGAATGCAGTCGAATTATCTTGCCTTCTCTCTCTCTCTCTCTCTCTCTCTCTCTCTCTCTCTCTCTCTCTCTCTCTCTCCCCCTCTCCCTCTCTCCATGTTGTTCCTCTGTTATGATTATACTATTCTGTCAGTGTTATCTGTTAGGGAGGTGTGCTGCAGTGCCAGCTGAAATTCTGTTGAGCCAGGGTCCTGACATTTGTATGGGTATGGGGGCCATAGTCAGGCAGAATGCAATGAGGCACTCTGCTTAATGTTGTCTCAGGTCTACAGCTATAGAGGGCCTGAAGATGCTTCTGTCCTCGTCTGTCAACTTTGATCACATGACTCCCAGCGGCACCCACTCTCTCAACACATCCAAGTTACCTGGCTGCAGTGGAAATGTGATTGGGCTACGGTGTTTAAAATTAAGTATGGCACCATTTGGCACACAATCCAAAGCTGCACAGTGTGTCCCTCATAACTTCATTAGTCTATCTCTTTAGGAAGACAGACTTATTGCTGGCTTTAATTTACAGCTCCATAGTGAAGTGCAGCCTCTTTGATGATAAGAGAAGGGAAAATGCAGTGATAAGATGGAATGGAGAACAGTGTGGGGCCGGTGTGTGGGAGCCAGTGGCGGTATAATTGGATGGAGGAACCCTGTTGCACAAGGCGTCCTTCTCTGAGAGCGCTAAGACATTATGAAAACCTCCCGCGTTTCTTACAGTTGATTCAATTAATTATTTTTTTTGCTAAACTGATGGAAATACTGCCTCTTTTCCAATAAAAGCCAGACAGCTTTAGCACTGTGTGTCACGGCTTGCAGTCCTCAGCCCGGCGGAATTAATCGTGGATGGATTTCACCCCCGTAGCTCCAACATGGCCTCGACGGGATGGACAGAAACCACCTTCTCCCGTAGCCCCGACCCGGGTCCCAGGGAGGGTCAAGTGCTCTCATTCAGTGGTTATGATTTCCCTCTCACGTGCCTGTTGCCAGGCCCTTTGTTCTGACCATGGCGTTCCGCGCTGACCACCACGGCTGAGTCAAAACATGGGCACAGAGAGTGGGCAGTGTAGCAGCAGAGGGGAGAGATTGAACAATGTGTCAGGCGCTTAAAATGAATTAAAGTGCAGCGCCGGGCCATGGAAATGCCTCGTTGTGTGAGGCCCTAATCAGTTGGAAACAAGGGAAGGAGAGGAGGAAAAAAGCTTTCATTCCTGTAACTAATCATTTGCGGTTTCCCAATGCAGCCAGCCAGTGCCAAAGGCAGAGACTAATAAACTATGAGGCTGTGTAGATTTATAAATGATTAATTAAGGGGGCTCCCATGGGAGCTGCAACCGCTATAAGCAAAAATATTAATTAGTTGAGACAAGACTTAAACTAACAGGAAAACATTCCAACCATGTTGGAGAGAGCACAAGGGGCACAGCTTGTTTGACTCTGGCTCGACAGAGAGGGCCCTCGTCACAGCAGCACTACAGGGGGCTGCCCTAGGTTCTGGAGGCAGAGAGATGAAGTGTCACAGAGACGCACTGGTCCTCCACACTCCTCCGTGAGGAGGATATCACAGAGAGGCGACTGGCTGAGGGATCTGAGGTGTTCTCCACCACCTCAAGGAGCTACTACCCCACCTCCTCCACCCACACGTCCCCCTCGTCTTCCTGGTTCTCCATCCCGACGCCAGCCCTTCAGGGAGGCCTATGAAGCCTTTATCCCCCTGCTCTTTGCATGAAAGTCAAGATGTTGAGAGTAAAGTCCAGCAGATTAAACTAGAGGCGTTCAGTGTATCTTCCTTCTAATGAAAGAACTGGGTAATTACACTGTGGATCTTGATGATGTCACGCTGCTGGTCAGGTTTGGCACACAGCACTCAGCCTCTTCCACTGTCCAACTCTCTCCACACCTCAGTTATATATTACCTTAGCTGATATTATCTTACTGAGAGGGCCTTCCATATGAGGGGAGCTGTTACAAAATCCCTCTGGCAGTGTGCTGGTGCAATTACTACAGTGATGCTCCGTAGAGCCCATATCCAACTTTCCATGACCAATATTAGTTCTGATCTAATGAGGCTAACTGTGGATCCATCATACCCAGTCTCTGTCACCTGCAATGTCCTCAGCCAACCCACTGTTAGATGGCAGCAAAGTCAACCAATAAATCCTCTGGTGACTCTGACTATAGGCCCCTACAGTCTTTAGTAGAACATTCTGTGTGTTCAGCTACAGTATGTTCTGGTCTTAGGCAAGTCAGTGGGTAGAAGATGCCACTCTCGTTGTTAGACTAGTGGACAAGGATGGGTTTCCAAGAAGGCAGCTGCTGAAAAATTAGCAAGAAAGAAAAAGCCTGACTTTTTTGGCAGACGTGCAGAGCCCCGTATTAGGCTTCTTTAGAAATCCAATACTCTCCCATTGGAACAACACATCAAGTTACACTGACATCCCCTCCAGTCGGCATTCTGCTAGATAATGTGGTTAACCGCAACATGTTTCCATATAGAACAGAAGAAAAACTAAATGAAATATAACTTCAGAGATATTAATCATACTTTCCAGATTTGTTTCAAAATTGTAGAGGGAAAAAAATACAATAAAAATGGTCACCAAGCCAACACTGGGCAACAAACATAAAATACAATTATGGAAATATGAATTTATTTGAAAAGCTCATGCATCCTTTAGACAGCTTTGTTGATGCAAGCCAAAATCATTGGAAGCACATAAACCCTAATGCCAACTCAAATATTATCATAGTCAGTAAAAATGTGATCAGTCCTGTGGGACAAATAAGGCAAGCAATTTTTTTTATGAGAGGCTAGATAATCAAGGCACCTATCTAGTTTACAGAGCATGGGAGTCCTGCTGGAGATCTGGCTATGTCTTTTCTGCCGAATCGATGGCTGAAAACCTCCAAATGTGAATCTCGACTTTGGTTTCATGTCCAGGTTAAAGAGCTGTGGCCTTCTCTGTTTTCATGTCTTCACCATCCAGCAAGCGGATGAAGAGAGCGTGAGATGAAGAATGAGGGCCGGGGCCCGGGCAGAGCCTTAAAGAAAGGCAGCAGAGGAGCCGCAGCAGACATTTATAAGCCCTCCTAATTGACTCACTGGAGGGCCAGGCTCCGGTGGCAGCAGAGAGGTGCTTCAGAAGCCAATGTTCTCGGTAACCAGTGCCGAGGAGGAATACATGTTTTTTGATATCTTAAATAAATATTTCATTAAACTGTCAATGGCACACAGGCAGGCGGTGCATGTGGCCTTTTCATGTCACTGTGGTGTTTGGGTGGGTAGGTGGGTGGGGGGTTTGGAAGTGCCACTGAAGACGGGTGGTAGCAAGGTTAAAAAGACCCCCTTCTGAATGAGAGGCGAAAAGCTGTGCCCTTTTTCTATTAGGTTGGTTGAGTGTGCCCGGCAGGATCGGGGCAAAGCTTGACAACAATTAGTGGTGTGGGTTTGAGAGGTGACAGGCCAGGCACTAGCCGTCACACTCCTCCTGTCCCCCAGTGATCAGGCCCATCACAGGGCCATCGCTGTTCCTCCAGACAGGACTGATGTTCAAAGGCAAAGTCCGCTGCTATAAAACAGTCAAGTCCTCATATTGTATTCAGGGCAATAATAGTAGCAGACACAGTAATGTCATCATACATGTCTTGGGCAATCTAGGAGGCTCGGGCATAACGTTCCTAACTCTTGCAATGCCAGTGTCTTTCAATTATGGCTAGGATGTACTATTACATACAATAAATATATTGCACTGGTGTCTTTATTTCTAACAAAACCCATTCGCTTACAAACTTTTATGATTAGAGGGAAGATTAGGACCACTGCTTTTAATTGTGACAGAAAGGGGAAGTGAGAATCACACGCAGACTGGCTGTGATATGGAACAGGCGATACAACACCCACAAACATAATCCTATTCATTCTCCACAACATCGACACTCAATCAAAGCTCCCAGGGGTTACAAGGGGGGAAAGATGGAGTCACTGCTTGAACAGTAGAACCAGATGAGATTCAACAGTTCCATGTACTAATTACCTGTGTACACGTATACAACTGGCTTTTGTTACTGCTCTGAATGATGGCTTGACATGCAGACAGAACAAGTTATTTATAATCTACTTGAATCTACCGGACAGAAGCAAGGAGACTAATATTAGTATTATCAATGTTACACCAGCAATCTTTTTTTATCACGCTTTAGGCAGACTGTCAGGCTGCTGGAATTCATATTACACCTAGCCTTCAACCCATTTGTGGGGTCAACCCATCTTGATTGGACTGATGTTTTTCTAGGGTATATGTTTTTCTCCAGTATAACATTATATATTTTATTGACAACACTCCTAAAAGTTTTCAAAGCTGATTTTGAAAGCTACAAATAATCAGACCTTGACTCAGTCAATTCTCCCAAACATATTGAACGGAGATGTTTTTCTACAGTATCTTGCGGCCAAGTTTCTTTTACTTGTTTGGTAGAAGTCAGGGTGTATTGATGTATCAAAGGGCTGTTAAATTGGTCCCTCTGTTGGCTCTCACAGCTGAATGTGTTAAATGTATTGCTGCAGCATTAATTGACTTCACCAATCTCCACACTGTTTTTCATTAAGAGAGAGGCTAGAGTGGGATGTTGTAAGTCCCAAACAACTTCCTCCACTGAGCCAAAAGTGCACACTACATTGGTCGTAAATGTAGATTTTTTTTTCTTGAATTGCAGGTAGAACCAAATGACTTGAGGAGCTAAAAACAAATCTAGGCAATAATTGAAATGTAGCATGAAATTACCCCATGTAAATAACCAGCAGCCATTACATGAATACATTCTCTCCCTCTTCCAGTAACAGAGACCTACACCCACAGACAATAACACAGGTGTGAGCTTACATATGCACACACACACACACACACACACAATGGGGGAGAGACCTTTGAGGGTTTCACAACTGCACATTTATCCTCAAAATTAAAAATGGTGATTGATCCGTGGAATATTAACGGTCAGCAGTGTTTTTCATTAAGTTGTGAAGCGAGGCATACTGAAAGAACAAAGGGAACAGGAAGGGAAAAACAGAGCTTTATTTAATGTTGATCTGTATTGTGAATAACCCCGGAGAGAAATGTAAATACTACACACCAATAATACAACAGCACACTAATCATATTTACAAACTATATTAAATCTGTCTATTGTGTTTGCCTTGCTAAGGATTGGCTCCCATGTAATTGTCATTGTAACCAATGTTGGCAGATGGGAAAATTTAACTGCAGTGATATAAGGTGACTGGTAGGCTTATTATTACTATATTATTACCCGGGATATGTTTATTAAAGCAATTTATCATGCAGAACAGGACTGGGGGAATGGAAACATTAAATTCTGCTCCACTCTGGCCGAAGAAATGACTTACAATAAAATGAATGGTGGGAAGTCCTGGGCTGACACCAGAGAGGTGCGTAATAACCCACTGCTTCATTTCATTTGCCAATCATTTCCTGTTGGGCCCTCGCCATTAAACATACATGTTGGGGATTATTGAAATAGCCCGGCGACAGCCAACATACCCTCTTAGTCAGGGGGTGTGTAGCTAGCTGCTTTTATGTGGCTGTGTCTTGATCTTAAAAACACTTGCTGATGCCGGCTGCAGTAATATGTTGTGGTGTGTTTGTGCTGTTGGTTGGTTTGTTGGGGACGTTATGAGAGGACAGACATCAGGGCAGAGAGGTGAGGAGATGCTGGGATCTGAGGTCTTAGGAGAAAGAATCCCTTTGGTAAGTGTCTGGAAGGGGCCAGATTAGTCTGTCAAGCCTCTGTTCTAAAATGACTTTGAGGATATTGCTGCAGGGATGTCACAGAAGTTTAGGCAAGAATTTAAGTATCCTGTACACTGTGTACAGCGCCCGTGATTCCCCCTGTGAGTGTGTTTCAGTGAGCAGGGCTGCTGTGTGCAGTGACTTGATGATTAGGCCATGCTCTATAGCTGGTCACTGGGACTAACACAGTAGGGAGAGAAGAGTAGGACATCGGCTTTTGTCAAGAGTGTGTGAAAGGCACATCCCTAAAAATGTTTGCACTGGTGCCAGAGATCCTCACAAACTTCAACAAATACAACTTTACAGAACACATCAGCTAGACAACAGGACAAAGCACATATTTCCATTTACTGTAATAGCTCAGTGGAATATGACTCCTTTCAGAGGTCTGATCATCAGCCTGTCTAGATAAAGACCCCCTGCACCTCATCCCATTGACAAGCATGCTGCTTTGTGATTGGTTGGAAGGGCTGGTTTACTCAGACAATCACCATGAGCACAAAAAGCCCTGTGCTCCCGTGATCGATGCCCATAGTAATTCACGCCTTCTCAAGCATTATATCCATCTCAAATGGGCCCATCTGTGCAGAATGAGTCCTTTAACTGCACATTGATTTGGGGAAAGAAATGCAGACGTCTGTGTATGTTTTTAAGCATTTACGTTCGTCATTCAGTCATGTTGTTATTGCAGCTTTCATGTACAGTGTTAGCAGGTTAGATTAAGGCTGTTCATTTTATAAATCCCCTCTCTCCTTCCCTCTCATGTTTTTTGTTTATGTTTTGTAAAGACAGGACATGGTCACCGCAATAACCAGCACAAGTATTATGATGGGACCTGTTCAATGCTTTTCCTATCTATATTCCAAAACAGCCTGATCAAATGTGAGGTATGTGAATGTGAGAGTATTGTGTTGCATTTTTGATGTCACTAGCTCCCAGTTATGACTCAGCCTTCTCAGAAGGCCTTAGCCTTGTCAGAGCAGTTTCCTGATTACACAGGATATGTAAATAAACGGATGCTACCATCTAATTCCTTAATAATTAAAAATTAAGCATGGGTCTGCACTCAGCATAACATCTCGTCACGACTGCCTTTCCTGGCTCCAGCACTCTGGACGGTGCTACTCTCAGAACTAAACTCGCCCCTTTTAAACACACCCAGGGCTGAATGGCTGAAGGGTTCATTCTTGAAGAGATTTTGTGCAGTATTCAAAGCGCAACATATTGCTTTTTGTTGTTGTATTGTATCAGGTTGTATTTTGAGCAATACAATCTAATTTCAGTAAACTGGTACTTTAAAGGTCAGGAATAGTCAAAATCATGTTTTCATGAAATTGGATGATATTTTGATGAAGCCAGATCAAGGTATGATGATCAAAGAACAAAAAATTACTTCTGCTTCTACATTGATAAAGGTTGATCATAAAGTTACTAGTCCCCTCCCTTGTGCCAAACAATTGGATTGAGGTGGTGTTATTAAGGGGATAGGGTGACATTACCCTAACTCTCTCATTTTAATACACCAATGGTGACATGATATTCTCTTACCTCATTTAAATAAGTACCGCCTTGTAACCAACATCGGAGAAGGGGTGTTTGCAGAAGGGCGTGGTTTATATAGCCAGATACTGTAACTACTCTTCTGGTGGCCAAATTGTACTGTAGGGTGTCAGCAAATATAATTAAAACGTTACCTTATTAATCTATGGCAAAGATACTTATATATTTCCCCTTTCATCTGTGTCTGGTGTTAGCTAGTTACTGGCTAGCTAGATCTTCAGCCAGCATGGAACAAAAGGGGGGGAAGGGTCATTCAAAACTCTGACGCAGTTGTCATGTCAACACATCCATCAATGCTACTGTGAGCCGCATCACAAGAGACATGCCAAACGGGAGATGTATATAAAAAAGAAGTGACATTTTGATGCAATTTCAATTTTGTTTGAGTTGCTTTGTGTTTCGCCAAATTAGCTTGGGAAGATTTTACTGCAACACTGCTCAATGCATCCAAGTTGCTTCCCTTCGGCGTTTCAAAACTATCAGTCAAGACGAGCTCATGCATATAAGCTCCCCGCCCATTTAGCCTGTCTTTTCAAACTTCCTGGTTGTTAGCCATAAAAATGCTGGCATTTCTATCCAAAACAAATATTATCGGTGATATTTTAGTCACACAAAAGGCTATTTTACATGGGAATCAGAATGGGAATTTATCTCCATTTCTTCATTCAAAGACTCAATCATGGACACTCTTACTGACAGTTGTCGCTGCTTTGCGTGATGTATTGTTGTCTCAACCTTCTTGCCCTTTGTGCTGTTGTCTGTGCCCAATAATGCTTGTACTATGTTTTGTGCTGCTACCATGTTGTGTTGCTACGACGTTGTAGTCATGTTGTGTTGCTACCATGCTGTGTTTTCATGTGTTGCTGCCATGCTATGTTGTTGTCTTAAGTCTCTCTTTATGTAGAGTTGTGGTGTCTTTCTTGTCTTAATGTGTGTTTTGTTCTATATTTTTATTAAATGTTTGATTTTTAATCCCAGGCCCCCGTCCCCGCAAGAGGCCTTTTGCCTTCTGGTAGGCCGTCATTGTAAATACAATTTTTTTCTTATCTGACTTGGCTAGTTAAAGAAAGGTTAAATAAATAAAAAAATTAAATATGACAAATTCCATTTCTGTTGTAGGGAAATAACCTTCTAACCAACCTGAAGGACTGCAGATGGGATTTTGCAACTGAAGGACCTTGTAAACACATATGTATATGCATGTATTTGTAATAGTGCTGAGCGATTAGTGCTTTTTGAGGTCGGTTCGATTATGGCAGGGTAGCCTAGGAAGGTTGCAAGTTCAAACCCCCGAGCTGACAAGGTACAAATCTGTCGTTCTGCCCCTGAACAGGCAGTTAACCCACTGTTCCTAGGCCGTCATTGAAAATAAGAATTTGTTCTTAACTGACTTGCCTGGTTAAATAAAGGTAAAAAAAAAAATAAAAATGGTTTGATTACTAAATGCGCTATGCATTATGTGGGTTGAATGCTGTAACAACACAGAATAAAACAATTAATAAAAGTATCATGATGGTAGTGACTGGCTATTACTGCTTATCACTTATTAACCATCATTTGTTCACATTACTTTACTTTAATAAATATTTAAGTTGTGTATATAAGTCATTATCTTATCCCTATAGAGCTGCTGCCTATGCTGCCTTATCGTTGGTCTGTCTCTTCTGTCTCTTCTTTCCGACTTAGACCGGACAAGTAGGCACACAATGGATTATGGTCATTGTAGTTAATCACCAGGTTTTCTCCGCTAAACTATGTAGAATATTGGCCTGTTGGAAACTACAACTCCCTCTTACATCTCACAGTTTGGGCTTGATCTGATTTATTTCTAGAGAAACTGCGCATTGAGCTCATGGAAGAAATAAAATACGAAATGAAATTCAAATAATTGAACCGTCGTCGGTCAAAATGTAACATTTTGGTTAATCGCTCAGCACTAATTTGTAAACTGTCCTTTTGAGTTTCAATCAATTAATTTCAGGCTCTGGTTGCAAAGGGTATTGTAGGCATGTTGTGACTAGGAACAGCAGTATCCTTCAAATAATGTATACACAAAAATATTTACTGTATGTAGAATGAACATCTACCTTTCATCACCAGTATTGTACAGCCTGATGAGTACCAGTGTTAAGTTAGACATGTTATTTTGGATGACAACACTGTCAAAAGGTGGTCATAATCAGTCAGCCAATTAGATATAAGTGAGGTCACTGAGCTCCTTCCGCCTCTCCGCCCCTCCTCACACCGAATGCCCGCCCCCTCGCCAGCTCACTGTTCCTTCTCCCTGTTCAAAGCCTCTTATTGCGGCATTAATACAACTACCATAATTACCATGTCAATCACAAGTAATGCTTATTAATTACCCCTCAGAAAAGGACAATTTCAAGCAGCCAGTAGTCCCTTTAAAAGCCCACTGAAAGGCAGGCTGACTGTATGGTAGGTTACTGAGAGAGAGAGACATGCTTTCAGGCCCACTCCGCATTAGTCAATCTGCTGTCCAGATGTCTTCCACAGGTGACAGCTGCAATAGCCTAACAAGCAAATTAATCACGGGGCTTTTGTGGCGCTTCATTCTAGGGAAACTCATTTCGCTTCATAAAAGGTTTCATCTTGTGTGAAAAATGACAAATTGCGGCCATGGCGTGATAGGGAGGACCAAGCAGCCGACTCTCATTTATGTCCCATGCCTGCGAGGTAGAGTGGAGTGGCAGAGGAAGGCAGAGAGAGAGACTAGAGAACTGGGCCACAACCAGGGAGCCAGTAACGAGGCCCAGCTCTGCCCCTGTGGGGTGAAGTTCTGACAGGACTCACAGGTGGCGCGCCCAGATTAAAAACCCACCCTGGTTATGAAGGCTGGCCTTTGAAGGAGGGGAATATAGCTCTGTCAATCATGCATTTTCCTGAAAGGGACCGGGCATTTTGAAAGCCTGGCACAACAAGGGTGTGGTTTTAGGGACTGTCTTTTGATTTTGGGTCCAGAGGACAAATGTCATTGTTTTTGATATGTGGGACAGTGTGGTGCTGAAGTGTGATGCCTGTTATTATTTTTTACAAATTGAGAATGTTGATACATTGATAAAGCAATGTCACCATGTGTAATGTAGAGGCAAATTTACACTGAAAAAAACTAGAAATACTGTAGGGTTTTGAAAGAGGCTTAACTGAAAGAGGAATGTAGGAAGAATAGGAAAAAGGAACTCAAAATGTTACAAATGATAGCTTTTCAGTATATCAAAAGAAAGTATGGGAAATTGAAAAATAACAATGACTACAGTAAGCAACAAAGCATAAAACTTTTGGGTTTACAAGAAGCAGAAAGTTATTACAACAAAATAACAGATAAATCCCTGAAAGTCGTCCAACAAAAACTGCAATTATCATTGTTAAAGAGAGGAAGAAAGCATGGTGAGGGAAGAGGATTATACACTCCTTCACAAGAGAAGAACATTCTCTGTTTATTGCTCCTCATTTGTTGAAAGACATTCCGAGGTGACAAGATGTCAGAAACAGCATAATTATCGTCGCTCTGTCTCCTTTCTGCTTCTCCGGCGTATTGTCATCCCAGTTCCAGTCTTTAAATCCTTGCTCCAAGCCACGGTCATTGTGTAAGAATTTAAAAATCACAATCTAATGATTTGACCATGGCACAAGGACAGAGGTCTTCTAGATAATGGGCCATATCTTCACAAGGAGTGGATTCCTTGAGCTCAGGAAATAGTGTGGAGTTGTCTTGTAGTAGAATTAAAGAGGTTTTGGTTTATTCAATAACTCAATGCTGTAGTCTTCATCATACATCCTCTTATCTGCTTCGGTTGCTGTTCAAGCCGAATGACAAATGGAACGGGGCCCCAGTCGCTGCTGGTGTCTGTAAACACTTCAATCACCGCTATAGATTTTGTTTAATTTTCTATGTAATGAACGTTGCAGGGTGCACTGACTCTTGCACTGATCTCCACCGGGGCGAAAGCAGTTATGGACAACAAACCTGAGTGATGGCTTCATTCTATTGAGCCTTAGCTGCCACAGGGACACAGATGCAGCGATGAGGACTCCGCCTCTGAGACTGAGATAGGGCCAACCTCTGACTCTCCAACGCAGTCGCAGCACCAGATACCTCTTATCAAGACAGGCTGTACTATACATCTTCCAGCAGAAGACCATGTCGGAGAGGAGGGAGGGGGACATGTACAGTGTGATAGGTGAAATGCTTAGCGCAGGTGACCGTTTTACATGTTTGAATGAAATATGGTTAGACCATGAGCGGACCTATTACTGCACCCAAGGCAGTTAGTGTATTTGGGCCATATATCAGCAGGGAGGGCTGCAGGACACCCAGTGATGTTATGAGAAAGGGACTCCAGGTGAGCTATGTGTCTGTCTGCCCCTGGCTCCACGCTCCATTCTCCAGACTGGGCTGGTTTCTGAGGGACTTATGTAAGAGGTGGGAGTTTGGGGTGTGGGAGGGACCACAGGTGAGCTATGTGTCTGTCTGTCCCTGGCTCCACGCTCCATTCTCCAAACTGGGCTGGTTTCTGAGGGACTTATGTAAGAGGTGGGTGTTTGGTGTGTGGGAGGGACCACAGGTGAAAGGGGAGGTGAGGCTGATCTCATCACCCAGTGCCTGGTCACAGTGCGGTCAGGGCAGGGTACACTGACCTGGTCCTACTGAGCCAAAGTTGGGGTCATCGGTCACAATGGGATGAGAACATGAGAGCGGTCAGAGCCATTTCCAACATGACGTAATTTGACTAGTGTTGAAAGGTCCAAGGATCTCCATTTATACCATGTACTCTATGTACTATTCTCAGTCATTTTGCTTTGATTATTTGAACAGCTTTCTCTGCTTTAGTGCCTTGCCTCTTCTCTCCTGTTTGGAGAGGGGTGTTGCCCTGAGCTCTCCCCGTCTTAATCAGAAATGAGATGCTGGATTAGGGAGTGAATCCATGGGGAGGCCAAGGCACTGGGTGGTTGGGGGTTCAGGGGTGGGATGGGGGGTAGATGGGGAGGGGACAGGAAGTGGACTAGTGTCTGCTGCTGGATACCGTGGCAACACACACAGGCGGACACCCAACCACCGCTCCTCCCCTGTGGGCCAGGAAGCTAATTAGCTCTTAAAGCATTTATTTATCACAGATAAACTGTCAAACAATCTCACTGGCATATCCCCCATGGAAACAAGAACTACTCATTAGTTTGTTCAATTAATCTTGCTTTTCCCTCTTCAGTCTGGCCCCCCATGTGTACTCTTTGTCTGTTTTCAAAGTCGTTCCAATCAAGACTTTGGATGCCAGATGTCCATGAAGTACATTCATGTAGGTGCCTTAAATATACCTCTGTCAGGCTGTAATAATGGGTTTAATGACCACACTAGATTTTTATGTTAGAGAGAAATAAAAATACAGGTATTAGGGAATGAGATGTGGGTAGGTCTTGTGATTATAATAGCATGTGAATGATTCAAACAAGCACAAAAAGCTGAAAACAAATCACAGCTCGGTTTTGCATAATGAGGCAATGGAGGAGAAGCCAAACCTAAGAAATACAACCTCTGATGAAAAATGTGTTCTCATTTGACATTCCAGTAGCCCTGAGAAGCAGCTGTCTGCATAGCTCTGTCACAGGTTGATTCAACTTAACTGAAGGAGTACTCGAGTGGATTCTCTTTGTGGTTGGTTCCCATTATTAATTGTGCTCAGCCTTGTTCTCCAGTGGAAGTCAGTCATGAGCACAGGGTCTAATGCCTTCAGCATGCTTTGGTTCAGCTGGCACCTAGCCGAACTCGGCTAGATAAACAAGTGTCCTAACATGCTAGCTTAAAAGACCTTTGCTTGAAAAAAGAGAAAAAAGTGGCAATGGTACTGTTGGTCCATCTTGAGACACCATAGCTAGTATACACTTCCTGAAAATAGTCAGAATTAATCTAAGATAACTCCAGAAATATGTCATTCCTTTTGACATTTTTGCCAGCGACATCTTAGTTGCGCAATTTTAACTAAGATGTTTGGTGCAGTATTTGTCAACTGAAAAAACGTGCATGAAAACGATTAGTCTCTCGTTGAATGACAAACACTTAACTGAAGAATCCCTACTGTTGACCAATCACCGACGAAGGGGCGTAGACTCCGGCTACCGACTTCAGCTTGCCTGGAGAAAAAAATGTAACGTGCACAAACAGCCCAAAAAAACCTGGCCAAAATCCAAAACGCACTTCACCAAATGTTGTCATAATATATGCACAAACTGTTCCGAACTGTTTCGAATGGGAAGCATGCGGACGCCTTAACCCACTACAGTCCTAGAGATTCATAATTGTCTTGATTCCAAACTGTGTTTGCTGATGTCTGTACATTTACGGATTGGTCAAAGGGACTTGCTAAGATGGCGAGTCCCACTCATAGTGTTTACTAATCATCGTGCTTACATTCTGGAGCTCAATATGATGTATATTCTGTGTCCGTCACTAGACTAGGATTTCTGCTTATTGGCCAATATTGGTATTCTGTGTGATACATAACAAATGTATCAAAGGATTTAATGACACTGCTATTTCTGTCTCAGTGGCTCATTGTTCATTAAAATCATTAAAAGTGCATTTACAGTTCAAGCACTGCTGGTTTTTGAATGTCACAGACATAATGGATTTGTTAAACTAACATTAAACTTGTTAGAGTGCTTTGTTTAAGGTCAGACTCCTCCTGTCACTGGTGTTGCCTTCGATTCTTTGATTAAGGAAATGTCTACAACAGACTTATGGTGAGGTGCCATTCCTCTGTGACACATCCTGTCTTTAGCCAAGCCAAGAATCCACAACACAATATACATCAATATTGGACAGGAGGCAAACTTCTCCACGGGGCTGCTGATGAATGCACAGAGCTTTGAGAAAGGGTTCGGGTTCCAGGGGTCTGAGTGCTTACGCCCCCAAGACAGCATCGCCCAGGCGCCAGTAAGGCAATATGCGGCCCATTCCATCACTCTAATTCACTCTCTACACATCCATATTTCATTCAGCCTCGGCCTTAATGAACGCCATGGCAACCTCACCACCACTGTGTCTCAAAACACACAAGCTGAACACAAAATATCATGAAGAAGCACATTGGCCTTCATACAAAGCAATATGAAAGGGAAACAGGCCCAGAAGTTGTGCAGAGGAGAGGATAAAATAATGGATGGGTGAGAGAGAGAAAGAGAGAGGGGGGGATCTGGGAGAGAGAGAGAGAGCGAGAGAGAGAGACATGGTAGATAATCTGGGGAAGAGGGAGAGAGAGAGGAGTTCTGAAGGCCTGTGACTGACTAGGGAGGCCATCTGCCTGGAAGAGCCGTGGCTATCTCCCATCCCCAGTCCCCCCCCTCCTTCAGTCCCTAGCCCCCCTGCTGCACAGACAAGTGCCTGTTTATCCCAATGCCCTTCATATGACATTAGCACAGGTCTCATGTGCAATCCAGTTATCTTCCGCTGGCCTGAATATGCTATGATTTTAAGTAACGTTTGCTGTGTCTCTTTCCCCAGGAAACAAACACAACATCCCCACTAAAAGGTTGCTGGGAGACCCCAGTGACTGGGTGGTGGAGGGCTGTTACTTGGGCACACGTACAGCGTTTACACGGCCCTGTCCTCCTGGACACCCCCCCCCACCACCCACCCCCCCTTCCTGCCCCCCGCAGCACTGGTAGGAAGAGCACCATGTCAACTCCCAGCAGGCAATGGAGGTCCAGGCTCAGGTTATTGAAAATCTGTGTAACTCCATTTTCCCATTTGTCTTACTAAGTGTGAAAGGCTGATAGGCTCGGCTTAAACAATAATCCCTTATTGTCAGAGCTCTCTAATATTAAATCACAACCTTATGGGATCTTCACAAGTAATTTAGTGCAACAAAGTTCTTCATATCTCCCTTTATTTACTTTTGATCGTTACCTACACAAAGAGAGAAAGGAAAGTGCTATTTAAAATTGGAGGGAGCAAGCATTTATTCAGGAAATACTTTCAGAAGACAGATTAAAGAGCATTTATTTTGCTATAATTATGATTTGGATGACACCTAGAATTTACCTAGTAGCTCTCTGAATGAACGATGACATCAAATACAGTATAACCGATCATTTAGACTTTGGCTTGTCTCGTTTATTCTAGAGAATGATCTCAATAAGCAATACTGCTAACCTTCCATCTCCAACAGTGACGCTGTACACTCATAATAATGGTACAGCAGGGGTCCTCCAACATACGGCCTAATCCGGCCTTTGAATTTGGTCTCCGCAGAATAAACAATATCGGCCCGATAATTACTGTTAGTTGTGTAGATAAGGGGATGAACATGTATTTTTTGAGGAAATTAAATAATTATTTATAGCGCTTTGGAAATCAGACATACAAATCATGAGCAAGGAATCATTCCCGTCTTTGATAACAATCCTGATGGAAAGTTAAATCGTATTTCTCATTACAGACAGACATCTTCAAAAGGAGCAGGAATCTGTCAACAACCCAACAATCAAATACTGTATGTGGTGACCAAATGTTATCTGTAAGAGAAACAGGCTGATTTTGTGAGTCCCCTTAGAGTAGTAGCCTGCATGGTGAATGTAGCGAATGTGGTGACCAAATGTTCTCTTGTAAGAGAAACAGGCTGATTTTGTGAGTCCCCTTAGAGTAGTAGCCTGCATGGTGAATGTAGCGAATGTGGTGACCAAATGTTCTCTTGTAAGAGAAACAGGCTGATTTTGTGAGTCCCCTTAGAGTAGTAGCCTGCATGGTGAATGTAGCGAATGTGGTGACCAAATGTTATCTGTAAGAGAAACAGGCTGATTTTGTGAGTCCCCTTAGAGTAGTAGCCTGCATGGTGAATGTAGCGAATGTGGTGACCAAATGTTCTCTTGTAAGAGAAACGGGCTGATTTTGTGAGTCCCCTTAGAGTAGTAGCCTGCATGGTGAATATGGCATCAGTATAGTAGCGCTGAATTAGTTCAGCATTGGAAGTGCTGGAGGATGTAGGACCTTTGATGTTTAGATCTAGTCTACAATCTATCTATAGCATCCATAAAGTAACCCCATCATATTACTTATGGGCCATACATGCCCATATCATTTCACTGGATAGAGTGAAATGATGAGGCCTTTCCAAAAACATCAGGGTCACTGCTGGTTGTTGTTTCACTATGCACTACCAACCCCCAATGTCCAAGCTTGAGTCTCCTCTGCTCTGCTACAGGTAGCTAGCTCTCTCATTGGATATGTCCAAGCTTGAGTCTCCTCTGCTCTGCTACAGGTAGCTAGCTCTCTCATTGGATATGCAACACCCCGACTGTGGAGCTTACCTGATTAACCCAGCCAGTCACCAGATTAATTAGTCCCGTAAATTACGCCATCATTAGTCAATTGATTATTTCTAAATAATTACACTAAATGCATGGCATGAGGTGGGTGCAGTCACACACACTAATAAAGCTATTGGAAACATTTCAGTATTTCTACATAGGGAGAAAACATTAGTTGGCTTGTGTTTTTTCCACAACATTGGTTTTGCATAATGGAGCATTGGAGGAGAAGCCAAACCTAAACCATAATACAAGGAAAACAACCTCATATGACATTGTCTTCAGCAGTTCTCATTCTATTTGCTTTGCACTGAGCTATTGTACATGAACCCAGTCTGTCCTGCCAGGTCTATGGCTCTGAATTGGACTGTTATACAACCATTTCACGTTAGCACATCCGTGATATACAAAACATCCCTTACCTGCACTCACTGAAACACATGTATCAAAGAGGCTTTTTGAATAAATGGTCTAAAAGCAAATACAAACTATCCAGATTAGTCTATTATCCTATTAGAGCCACTCAGAACAGTATGATACAGGGGAGATAAAGAACAGGCCAGGCCCAACAGAGGACATTAAATGGGAGCAGGCAGGCAGGCAGGCAGGCAGCCCCCCCCCCCCCCCCCCTCCCCCCCTCCAACTGACCACTTTCTGTTCTCAGAGAAACAGCAGACCAGAGCAGAGAAGAGGCAGTCTGTGTCTGGGCTTAGAGAACGGGTCCGGCAGGGTTCAGACGCGGCCTAGCTAGTGAACGCCACAACCTCTCCCTCTCTCTTGAATCGAACAAATAAACTGCTACCATAGTTATATTTTTGTGTATGCAAGATGGAATTCAACACCAACAAAGCATCTACACGCACAAACAAATGATTCTGCTGGAAATGAAAAATAGGTTATTAAAGGCAAACATTAACAAATATTGAATATGATTTGTTCTCATCTTATCAAAGCGGCCTTCTTTTGTTGCACATCCAAAGGCAACTAGGGATTGATTCCCTGGCTTGACATCAGCACACAAAGCTTCAGAGGAAAGAGGCAGGCAGGAAGGCAGGGTGGCAGGCATGAACAAGCCACCCAAGATTACCAACAATCCTCTAGCCAGGACCCCCCTATGAGACGGTGTGCCTTTGGATGTACAGTATGTGTGCACAAAATGACTTTTCTAGTAGGGCTATATACGGCGTGCATTTCCTGGATACACCATGCTCTCACTTTGACTTACTATGCTTTGTTATGTTCTGACTTCACACAAGCAAATTGTCTCAAAGGGGATTTGGGGAGAAATGGTTAGTTAAGACAGGTAAAGACTAACGCATGATGACACTGTGTTTAATGAATTTGAACTCTCAATGTAAGGTAAAAGAAAGGAATGAAGAAAGGAATGAAAGAAGAAAGAGTGAAAGAAAAGCTTGCATATGAAGAAAGTAGAAAGTGGGGAAAAATTCCATTTCAAATAGCCCCTAAAGCAGCCTCTTTAAAGAAGCAGTCTCAGCATAAGGTAATCCCTTTGCAGATAAAGAAGTTCTTTCCACTCATAATCAACATATACAGTAATGCATCATTTTCTCCAGATAGCAAGAGCAGAATTAGTTCAAATTATTTTAAGTTTTTGCTAATTGCTTTTGGTGCCTGAAGCAGTTCGCTGCAGTGGCTCGTGTCTGAGCACTGCTAAACTACTGCAAAGTTTACATTCGCCTGCATTAGCGGCCCCCTGATTCATGGACTTTTCTCCCAGCTCTAAAGTAATGGTTTATGAAGCATTCAGGTCTTTATCTGTGTGTACACCTCCAATGTGATCGCGGGGCTAAACGGTATTTCCGCTAACACCCATCCTTTAAATTAAAAAAAGCAGTGGGCATGCATTTCCATGGACACAATCTAATACTCCCGATCCCAATGGGGCATTTACGGAGGGTTTTATAACTCTAATTATCTTCCACAATTACAGTATATCAACTTTTAGTGGCCCATTGTACTCCCGTAATACATCAAGTGGACAGGTGGCTCCACCACGTAGAGTATTGGTCTCGCATTGGCTAGCAAAGAAACACAAGTTCAGGAAGATGCAGTGCTCCATCCCTGGGTGATTATGAAGATGGCATATTGAGTTTTTAATAGAGTGGCACCAGGAGCATTGGAGCACATCCTTGCTTGTAATGCAATCGCAATGAGCCAGTGTGGCTTGACTAAGCCTCATTGTCAGTGTCAGAGAGAGAGGTCCATGCTGTGCTGTGCTGTGCTGTGTGGGAAAACCAGCCTGGAATTAGGTTTTAGCATTTAAACACTAATTTCTCCCTGAGGAGGAATAAAATCCCAGAATGGTTTGGGGTATACAATTCCAGGTATAGACTGGGTATAGTCTCCCATTACAGGTAGATTCTCTAGTTTTTAGAATAAGTCTGGTGCAAGCAGAAATATTTCAACATATATCCACATTGCAGGGGCAGGTTGGCTACTTCTCTCTGAATCAAAATAGATAGACAGTGTGTGGCCTTGGGACAGCTTTTGGTCATTTCATGTCAGGATTGTAGAGTAGGCAGAGGGGAAGGTATACAGTATCAGTTTGTTTTGTGGATGTTGGAGGGGCTGGGAACTAGTCCTGATCATATACAGTACCAAGCCTTCCGACACAGACAGATAGGGCCCCCCACACCACAGCACCGGATGCCTGCCGATGGCTGAGCCTCTGACTAAGCTGTTAATGTTCTGCAAAGAATGTGCAAATTGCAGAAACGAGTCCAAGTGTGGGCAGAAAACACTTCTGGTACTTAGAACCAGCGATGGAACAAATTTGGTCAAATTGGTAAAGTGCCCAAAGGGAGGAGGGAGATGTTCCACGGAAAACCAATTCCAAGCTTGGGTGAACTCGGGATTGTTTGGAAACTCTCCAATCTGGGGGCCTGCATTGAATTCTACGTCGGGCAGAAACTGAAGATTAGAATAAGGACCAAAAGAGCAGCAAAGGTACCACACAGGATGGTTCCTATAACGTTGCATTACAGTTCCACTGTAGAAGCAAACATACACCTGTCACTAACAGCAACATTGCAAAATCATTGCGTATGGTTGCGTGTAGACTCATTCAGTGGGCAGTCATGGCTGACGTAGATTTAGGTGCTGCTTTGAGGAGTCTGTTTGGAAAGCATCCTGTTTCCTGCTTTGATTTATTCCTGGTAGCACCAATTAAGCACAGCCCATTCCTGCAGGAGCTGAAGAGCTGCTGATGGATCTGTCATGGGATTGCATGATCAAAGAGAAAGAGAAAGAGAAAGGGAGAGAGAGAGAGGGCAAAATCTCATGCAATACCACATTTATTAGGGATTTAAGAGGCTTGTACTACATGGTGTAGCCACTGAAACAGTGCAGCTTAAATCATAAACAGCATAATGGAGACCTTAAAATAAAATGTTCCAACACATTAACACATTTCCAATGAATGAGCTCCCAAGATAATGTCAGTGAGACCTTGAAGCCTCCAAACATGCATTAACCCCCGGACCCCCTCATTCCCCTCGGTCCAGCTCATAAGAGTCACTGAAACCAGATTCTGATTTATAAAATCATTAAATTCCTGGGTTGTGTCATATCCCTGCGGCTTTTTAAAATATACTGTACATTTTTAAGCACTGATAAGCCAAAGAACCATCTCAATGTGAGTCAAAATTGAGAGCATGTAAATTATTTGGCCGGATATCATGTTTTTTTCATAAGCTTAAAAATATCTAGTATACACACTCCCCCATGCACGTGTGTAGGCCACCAGGAGCCAGAGTAGAGGGCCTGATTACTAAAGCCTGGTGATATGTAATACCACGTTCTACCTTCCACTCTACCATCCCCATCAGGACTACAAACAGGGGTTAATAGACACAGGGACAATGCACCATTCAAGACAATAACATCCTCATTCCCCCATTATTAAAGAACATCTTTTAAAAAAAAGTGATATGAAAAATCCTCAGACAACAGCAATAGCAATGCACAGTAGTACACTGTGTTGTATAGTGCTATGCTGCAGGTTGAAGTTTGGAAAGGCAAACATAAAGGTGAGGAGTATGAGGGAGATGTGGGGGCTGGGAGGGACACGTTAAATATAAAGTGCGTGGGCCCTAGAGTTAGCATGCCACCCAACCTCCCTCCCCAACTTCTGTCCTGGTGCTGCTTGACTTAGACAGATGGGTAAGGTAAATCAAGGCAGCTGAGTGGAGAGCGCTGGTGACAGCGCATTAGGGCCCCTCTGAATGAACTGTCACAAGTGCACGGCGAAAGTAAAGTTTGATCATACGTGGCCGCCGTCCTGTCAGACATCCTTAAAAGCAAATGGGGCCTAAGTGCAGCACAGCTCCGCCGAGGCTGAGATGACAGTTGGAGTCGGAGCAGAAAGGGGGCATCTATGCCCCATCCTCTCCTCCATCCCAGGGAGAGGAGAAGAGGACAATGAGGTGAGGAGGAGTGAGGAGGAGTGGGCCAGGATCTCTCTCACCCTGTACCCTGGCCCTCCCAGTAAAAGCATCTGACAAAGTGTCAGCCTACCACATCATCATCCGTATCATTAAGGCCCAGGACCCAACTTTTATGCTGCTCTCGCAAACCTTCAAGGATCCGGACAAATTTTCCCCCAGCATGTGCATTTTCTTGCCAACACTGGAAAATCTAATTGGAAAAAGGTACTATTTTATTCATCAATATGATGGAGCTCTGAGTCAGAGTTGTCAGAGAGTGGCTCTAGGAGTGAAGCCCTGCGTGCTACTGGAGACTGGAGAGAGGCAGCACTGGGGGAATACTGTACATTAAATTCCATCCAGCCCATGTAAATGCCACTACATGTAAGTCCTATACACACAAAGCAATTACAGCTACTTAAGAGAAGAGCTCAGCTACATTACAATGATGGCAGTGACTGATTATACAGCAGTTGGCAGATCTAACTCATCTAGTGGACCACCATAATGAACGCAGGATTAAATAACTGTACAACATCAGTCTCGTAAACCCTAGGCAACAGTGACTCGTTTGGCATGGAGGAACTACGTCACTGCCCACGTCACAGCTTACATTTTTACGAGTGCATTTCGGAAGTGGCTATTTTTCATCAACTACCTTCACTAAAACTACTGCAAAGGCTTTGTCTGCAAACTTTAGTTTTGAATCACGATTCATTGGGAGAGTTGTTTATCTGAAGAGGACCGACCCAGGAACAAATCTTTCCTCTTATTGAAGTTTCCAAAAAAGTCCATAATTGAACCTAGACCCTAGTCACTGTTGCCTAGCATTGGATTTTCAAGACTAGTACAACATGGAGGCCAAGCAGAACTCCATTTCAGATACGACAGAGGCCTTGTTACTCCCAAAACATCATCCATCAGGCTAGAAAACAACATAATGTACAGTAGGAATCATTATGCAGGTACAAGGCACTGTCCCTTTCTATATTTTATGACTGAGTTCCAGGCCCCCAGTCACTCAGACCAGGCAGCGATGGGGAACATGTTTACCTCACCCCAGTCCCTCACTCAGATGCTGCTCCTTGGTGTTTGCTACTCCACTCTTCCATTAAACCGTGTGTAGAGGCCCGTGCCCACTGTTTAGACTGGCTCTGAGGTGCTTCTGGCTGTAAGAGACTGGCCTCCCCATTCCCTCAAACCCACACTCACTGGGTCCCCTGTGGACCAGCACACCTCATTTCTGATGCAAAAGAGAACTTTCATAAGATGAGAGAGAAACAAACAAAGACATATCCAGACATAGATTGAACTTTGTTGTTCTCAACCAATTTGTTTGGTGGGGGTTAGTGGGAAAATGGGCTGTTTTACAAATGGAATGCTTTAGACACTTAAAAATGCACTTGATGTGTGTGTGTAACGCTTGCGTATCCAATGTGGGATTATCATTAAGACATAAAAAATGCATACATTTTCAGAAGCCATTTAGAATCCCTGTTGAACCCATCGCTTGTTGTATTTGGTACCTCAAAATATGACTTATGGTGTAATATACTGTAAGTACTAACCTATATGAGATGATTAAACTAAATAAACAGACTAAACCATTTTTTGTACAGTATATGATTGCACTCAATTCATTTTTCAACCACGGCGGATGACATCAGCCCCCTAAAGCTCCCAAATCCAGCTGATGCTAACTCAAAAAGGGCCTCATCTCCTCTGGCTTTCCACAGCAACACTCAGTGGACGGGAATCGACCCAGGTCTAACAGTGCGTCTGGACCATCACGGACAGCCATTAAGAGCAATTCATGTGGACGGAGGGAGCGCTTGACAGGTCCAATCTCAGTGACAGATGTCATTATAACCTGTAAAATGTGATACTGGCACTTTAAGGTTATATCACCTTACCCCTCTGCTCTGGTAGTGCTAGGCCCATCTGCTGGCTCTATAATAAGGCTGGCCTCTTTGTTGTGGGTCTAACAGGCAATCTCTGTCCTCCTGAAGAAAAGACTGACCATCCAGCCCCGAGTGCTTGATATACTAAAGCGTAATGAACATCTCTGCTGAAGAGCTAGAGATTAAAGACAACAGGATCCTTGACTTCCTGACGGGTTGCCCTCAGGTGGTAAGAGTAGGTAACAACACATCCGCCACGCTGATCCTCAACACAGGGGCCCCTCAGGGATATGTGCTCAGCCCCCTCCTGACTCCCTGTTCACTCATGACTGCACGGCCAGGCACGACTCCAACACCATCTGATCACCGACAACAACAAGACAGCCCATAGGGAGGATGTGAAAGACCTGGCCGTGTGGTGCCAGGACAACAACCTCTCCCACAACATGATCAAGACAAAGGAGATGATTATGGACTACAGGAAAAAGAGGACCGAGCACGCCCCCATTCTCATCGATGGGGTTGAAGTGGAGCAGGTTGAGAGCTTCAAGTTCCTTGGTGTCCACATCACCAACAAACTAACATGGTCCAAGCACACAGACAGTTGTAAAGCGGGCACGACAAAACCTATTCCCCCTCAGGAGACTGAAAAGATTTGGCATGGGTCCTCAGATCCTCAAAAGGTTCTACAGCTGCACCATCGGTTGCATCACTGCCTGGTATGGCAACTGCTCCTCCTCCGACCGCAAGGCACTACAGAGGGTAGTGCGAATGGCCAAGTACATCACTGGAGCCAAGCTTCCTGCCATTCAAGACCTCTATACCAGGCGGTGTCAGAGGAAGGCCCTAAAAATTGTCAAAGACTCCAGCCACCCTAGTCATAGACTGTTCTCTCTGCTACCGTTTGGCAAGCGGTACCGGAGCGCCAAGTCTAGGTCAAAAAGGCTTCTAAACATCTTCTACCCCCAATCAAATCAAATTTCAAATCAAATGTATTTTTATATAGCCCTTCGTACATCAGCTGATATCTCAAAGTGCTGTACAGAAACCCAATCCATAAGACTCCTGAACATCTAGCCAAATGGCTACCCAGACTATTTGCATTGCCCCCCCCCCCCCCCCCTCTCCACACCACTCTCTGTTGTCATCTATGCATAGTCACTTAAATAACTCTACCTACATGTACATACTACCTCAACTAACCGGTGCCCCGGCACATTGACTCTGTACCGGCACCCCCTGTATATACTGTTAATTTTTTCTGCTGCTCTTAAATTACTTGTTACTTTTATCTCTTATTTTTATCTGTATTTTTTTTAAGTGCACTGTTGGTTAGGGGCTCGTAAGTAATCATTTCACTATAAAGTCTACACCTGTTGTATTCGGCGCATGTGACTAATAACATTTGATTTGAAAGCGAACTGTTAGTGTGTAGATAAAGATGCTCTCAGACCAGGCCAGCTCGTCTTCTTGGGTCGCACGTTTATTCAAATGGAAGGTTCAGAAGATCAAGGTTATTTCCTCTCAGAATAAATCAGAGTGTATTGCACATCCCACTATCTTTGAGAGATACACGCACACGTTTATTAGTTGCCAAACACTTGATGCGTCACCCCATCGCCCCGGGCCCTCCAAAGTCCTTGAAACGAGGAGCTGTTAAAAACATACTTTAAGCATCAGGTAGTTCATTTTCTCAATGTCAACATGAAGCCCTGTCAAAAAATGAATGCCCTCTTTCTCTGGGCAGATAAGCAGGCTTCAGTACACCAGGCTCATTCAGAGGAAGAAAACATGCAAGTCGCTGCCTTGTGACGAGCAAGTTTTCTTTTTTTTTCTCCTCTCCCTCTTCTTTTTTCAGAAAGCCACCCAAGAAGAGATTAATCATGAAGGGAAAACTCAACTTCACCCTCTAGCTGCAGGTCACAGTTCTTATTTCGTGTGGAATTGGCTTTGGGAAAGCAGAAGGCCTGCCGGGGGGCAGGGACCTGATATGAGAGGAATTTGAGAATGAAGCAGAGGGGATTGATTAGCCCACTTCATATCCCACACTCCGTAAGCACACTCCAGCTGCAATCTAACACACCGCTGAGCTGAATAGACAAGAGAAATTGGATTCTTTCCTAATATTTAACCTTCAAGTCAGCTCTAACAGCTGTTGATGGGTTGCTCTCCCAGGTAGTTACAGGAGCACATTTTACACGCCGCATAAGAGAGAGAAAAACAGAGATGATGACTTTTCTAGAAGTTATTCAATTACAATGGTGCAAAGAGCTGGCATGCCGTGGATACAGGACACCTGCAGATGACTAACTAACAAATTGATGCTCTAAATAATTATTCCCCTAGAAATGTGTGAATGTATGCAGGCATGCATAAACACAGACACACGAGCACAGACATTTCAGTGCGTGTGTAATTAATACCAACAGTTAGGATAAAGGATGGATCTCATATTGCTGTAATGACCCTGGTTTATGTTCTTCGAATGGGCCCATTTTTAGACTTAGCACAACGCTTTAGAGAAAACATCTAGTTACTGTGGCATTCCAACCAATCATCACATTTCACTGACAGCTGTCAGAACAGAGCATGATGGGATCTCGCCCCCTCACTCTTTAGTCTCAAGTGTAACTACTATTTAAGTCTGATTTCCAAAGGCATTGTAGATGAATTTGACTTTGCCCAGATAGACTTACCTCATTCATATTTTGATTGATCAGCAGTGCTATTCGTAGGCACATTGACATATGGGGGACAACAACTGAAATCTAGTGACTTCATTTAAAGTTCAAAGAGATGCAGTCTATTCATATCCCCCGTAACGTTCTCTATGGCAGCCTTTAGAATGTGTTGACGGGAGTGGAGGAGGTAATCATGCTCTTTTCTCAACTCATTAAGTAGAACAGTTTATTCCAAGCAAAGTGTTGCTCATTTGAATGGGCACAAGAGCGGATGTCTTATGATAATTTAGTGCTTAGAATTGCAGAATATTGAAACTGATTCATTAGTGGAGTCACACGTTTTAATATTAGCACCTTCTGTTCTATTACTGCAGTAATGCCTGAAGACATGGAGAGAGAGGCTCTCCTTCTCCTCAACCAACACTGCAGGCCACATAATCGGGGCAGGGGATGCAGTACTGCTCTAGGCCTGTGGCACAACATGGATTACCAGAGTGAATTTGAAGTAAATTAGCTATTAACTGACTTTTTAAAAATGAGTTTGTCGTTTCCATTTTTAAAAGCATATTATAAGTGTGAGAAAGCAATTCAATAAAGTGGTCTGGTACAAATCTATACTTAAATGAAGCATTACTTTCAATTACAGTTCGGCTTTTATCTTTGCCTTTAGTTGATATAACCAATTAATCATACTGAGATGTTCTTAATTCATTATGGCTTCTCTTCTCTATGTTTGTCAGTGTGTGTATGTGTTCACGTGCGAGAGAGAGAGAGAGAGAGAGAGAGAGAGAGAGAGAGAGAGAGAGATATCAAGGGGAAGAAATGGATAATGCTCTAAGTTCTGAAAATGAGATGTTGACAACGTGTTGCACAATTTCTTTCCCTACTTCACCTTTTAACAATGACTCTCACTATATCCATGACTTAATTCTACTGAGTATATCAAATAAATGCTAACTCTATCTTGTAGAGACACTATTAAGGTTTTGCGAAGGAGGATGCTCATCCAGACATGAGCTGAGTGCATAACAGTAACAAAGCAAAGCCCAACAAACAGTCCCCTTTTCCTGGAGTTTCCACACAATGACTATCGAGCAAAACACACAAACACCAACTCACTGGGGAGCCTGGGCACCAGAAAACTATCTCACAACACAAATTAATTGGAGAAAAAAAATACTAATTCTGACATTCCCCGAAGAGAGTCTTTCATCTTATAAATAGTGGCTGCAGACTTGAGTATTTGTTGCTTAAGTAACACAGCCTAGCAGATGATGGGAGTCGTTTCCCTCGGTCCCAGGGGCCCAGCATCACAAAGAACACTTGTTTAGCGACTTGCCGATTGGGTCCCAACACAGGCTGTGACTGTGCCCAACCTCACCTAGAAACCTGCTCTATTTGCATTCTACATCTCCAGACGCTCCGCACCAGGCGCCTTCTGAGGGGATGCTACATCCCAGACATGGCATCAGAAACACACACATAAATTAGACTCTCTCCCCTATCTCCCCCTCCATCTTTCTCTGCTCCTCTCATCCCTTTATCCCCCTCATTTGTCCCATGGCTTCTTCCTCACATCACAGTTCACGTGGAGGAGAGACTCTGATTCAACTTTTAAGTTTCCTTGTTTAATTACTCTCTGTATTTCTATTTCCTCAGGCTGAAGTGTGAGCCATGCTGTCCTCTTTTTAAGTCCTGAAACTTACGTTTAATTGAGGGTTGGATATGTAATTTTGAATAAAACAACAGTGTAAAATAAAGTTCACTTGAACTTACACTTGAAATCCCAGAGCTGCATCCATTCTATAAAACGTAGTGATGTTTTGAGTTGACTTTGCGTGTGGTATCGTCTCTGACTCTTTGCTGAGGCGCTCTGTCAATCTAATTTCCCTGTCACATTCATAGCACATGTTTTGGATCTGCTCCTGTGCCTTTCATTCAGTAGACTGGTTGCAGTAGATTGGAGTGGAACGGGGCCCAAAAAGAGGAAGAAAAACTGTGCCTCCCAATCTGCTCATCTGTGAGAGGGGAGAAGACATAGCGACACTCCACGGTTGACTCTTTAAACTCTGGCCCCCAACCTCTCCTCTCCTTGTCTGTCCAGACAGTCACACTCCATGCTGGCACATCATTTGCTATCGCTCCAAATGCCCTCATTCATTTATCGTCCCCAGTGAAACCTCATATACCAATCACTGACATGTATTTTATTTTTCTAATTAAATATAATTTTGAAGCTCTTTAAATCCAGCTTCATCCAAATACACTATCATTTTTTTCATTTTCTTTTGTACATGATATAAGACATCAACTCAATAATTTATTAAATTACTTTTCCCATTCATTTCCTTCTATCTATAATTGATCTCTTCAGTCGAAATTCTGTTGTTCCTCTTACTCAGCCAGTCTGCGGAGAGGCTGCGTGATATCACTGTGAACACTGGACCGCCAGCCCCCCTCCTGTAGCCCCCCTCACACAGAAACACTCCATTATTCTGGACCTCTGTTTGTATGGCAGGGTTAGGGATGGGCCTGGGGCCTGATTTAGACAGGGTGGTCAAATGCAATGGATCTACCCCTCTACCAATGTTACTCTTTAGGATATGAAAACACATTGGAAGATATCTTCTATAAACTCAAATAGTCTGAGGTGTAAATATGGACAGTGGACCTTAAAGCCAAACCTTGAACTCCAGGAAGAGTAGCTGCTGATTTTTCAGTAGCTAATGGGGATCCTAATAAAATAAATAAAATAATATTATTTTTCAAGCATACTGCAAAATTCCTAGAGACACATCATATTAGATACTTTCTCTCCTCTGATTTCACTGGTATTGTCATGCCAACGTATATAAATATGAATAAAGCGGGTTCAATATTGATGTTGCTGCTAGACACTTCTATTAAGTGCTCCCATCCAAAATATGACACACAATTATCTATTTAGGGTTAAGACTCAATCTGGCTGATGGAATAGGAGGGGGGTTGTTATCCACATAGGAGATTTCCACATATCTTCTCCCTCTTTCTCCCCCAATTGAGACCCTTCAGTTGAGAGTGCAACGGAGACAATGTCAGGGAGAAATATCAGGAAATAATAACCTGGGTTGTGAACAACAGCGATGAGTATTAAGCTCTGCCCTGATCCTCTAAGCATTCTCGGCAGCCAGCTTTCAATAGCAGCTGTGTAGAGGAGAGAATTACTATATTACTGAGAGAGAGAGAGAGAGAGAGAGAGAGAGAGAGAGAGAGAGAGAGAGAGAGAGAGAGAGAGAGAGAGAGAGAGAGAGAGAGAGAGAGAGAGAGAGAGAGAGAGAGAGAGAGAGAGAGAGAGAGAGAGAGAGAGAGAGAGAGAGAGAGCTTAACAGCCTCTGCAAATTGGGCCATAATTAAATGCTTACAAAATTCCATGCTTAGCTCATTTTAAAATTCAAGTGCTTCTTTGAAGCAATTTCCTTTCTTTAATTACAATTTCCTGTCTAGTTTGACATTTACAATGCAATCTTCTGGAACGTGTTTGTGATGTATTATTCCTGCCTCTATCACAATGTCACTCGGAAGAAATGAGTTTATAAAATAAGAACTCAAATTATTATGGCCTTTGACCAATAAAGCTGGCTCATTATTTCAGGCCGGAGAAAAGATGAACATTTCTGACAACCAAATAGAGGGGGGATCAGTGAGGGAAAGCGATTGTTAAATTTTCAAAAAGTGCCTTTTCTAATAAGAAAACGGAAAGTAGGGGTTATAAAGCAATCTCTTCCAGGAGAAAAATAGAGAGTTGTTTGATGGTATCCAAGTTCTCTGAATGTGAATGTCTCTGTGGTTCTCACTACAGCTGGTCCACATTTGTGAATATTCATGTGGTCATGCCTGTAATCTCAGAGAGATCCGACAATGCCTGGATGTTGTGGGAACTGAACACAGAGGTTCTTAGCTCCCCAAAACAATTGGCCCATGTATCCCCCCAGCCAGTGAAACAATGGAGGTTCTTGGGGGATGAAGGCATCTCCTGTTCTCTTGGGTTCAATCTGACTAATACTAATATTTGCCAAGGGTCTGAATATCAAACAATATCTTAGTCTGAGATAATATCCTCCTTTCATCTGAGACTCACTGTGAAGGCCTGAATCAAGGACCAGGAATGATCGCAGCCTTCATCCTCTCTTCACCAGCAACATCAAACCTTCTCCTCAGATAGGCCTAATGACATTCCCTGCCACATTCACTACAGTTGTAAGAGATCTGAGCTCAGCTCCCCATAATGTGTTACAAATCTCTTCACAGGTGTTAAATTATATCAAGAATTATCCCTGAAAAATATTAGCTCTTAAATACAGTAAGTGAAGCTTTCCCATGGTGGATATCCATAGGAATAACCCTTTTTAATTAAAGACAATTCCTACACTAAATAAAGAAGCTTTGCCAGTATTTCCTATTACGTCATGTGGATGTGAACTGCCATCATGCAAAGTGCATGTAAGAAACAAACAGGTGGGCTGATCTTCTTCATACAAATCAATATGGTCTTTCTCTGAGTCGCTCTGGTAGTGCAGTTTCCTGTGGACTTCCCTCACTCTGGACTATGGCTCATGTTTTAACGCCACACACATCCATCACCAGCCTAAGAATCATATCAATACTCACCCATTTTCCCATTTGTAGGAGGATGAGTAGATCAATTCATGTAAAGAGAGCCGGGACCAGACATCCGTTTTAGAGATTAGAACATATATTGGCTACTTGTCTGATGGAAGGCTGAGGGTTCATTAAGTCAATGGAATCATTAATCAATAGGTAAACTTCAAGTAGCCCTCTTAGTTAGGGCTGGGCCCAGCTGACTTCCTACTGCACATCACAACCATGCAGTGAGACTAAAATGCTCTGCATCTGTCTCACAGCGTGCTCAAAAGTTATTCCTTTAATTTGCCATAATGCACCACCGATGGATTCTGATGTGTGATTGTCTCTGGTTTCATCTTCTAGTAGAACAATGTCAACTACCGTTCTCTTTGAAGGACACTGATTCAAAATAGAAACAAAGACAGATACAGAAACATGACAAGTCCTCTCTGTGAAGGACAATGTCAACTACCGTTCTCTTTGAAGGACACTGATTCAAAATAGAAACAAAGACAGACACAGAAACATGTCCTCTCTGTGAAGGATAATGACAACTATCGTTCTCTTTGAAGGACACTGATTCAAAATAGAAACAAAGACAGACACAGAAACATGACAAGTCCTCTCTGTGAAGGATAATGACAACTACCGTTCTCTTTGAAGGACACTGATTCCAAATAGAAACAAAGACAGATACAGAAACAAGTCGTCTCTGTGAAGGATAATGACAACTGCTGGGTTTCACAGGCCTCAATCAACCTAGTCTATGTTAATCACACAAAATATATTTTCCTTCCATTTCTCCTCTACCACATTCTAACTCAATGCCACATTCCCCCTGTGATTCTTGAGTGTCACTTGTGTCCACCTGAATTATTGTTTGTGTGTAATGCAGAGGAAGGGAGCTGCGCTAAGCCCAGCATGCAGAGGGAAGTGGCCATGCCCCCCTGATTGATTGTTAAGTGTTGTCCAGGAGCCCATCGCCAGGCTCCACTTAACGGCCTGCACCGCAGAAAGCAATCAGTGGATGTTACTGAGAGTCTCGTGGGGACGGCCGCAGCCATGATTGATCTTCAGCGGACCTCTGTGGATGTCTGAGAGAGCTGGGCTACGCTGCAGCCCGCCGTCCCTCCATCCGGCCACAGTGGGTCCAGAGAAGCACACCCTCAACCAAATGATAGTACAGAGCAGCACAGCATGTCTCCACTGATGCCTGGGATTCCCATACCCTGAAACAGTGTGAATGTCTGTGGTGTCTAAGAGTATTATTGGTCTTGTACTGCCATACTTGTCCTTGTGGACGTATGTCTCCAGGCACTGTACCTGAAGGCACACCCGACACACACACACAGACACACACCCCAACTCTCCAGCGGAGTGTCACAGTGTGCCATAGTATTCAGTGACCACAACGTGTGGTGTTAGTCTCATTACAGAGAGTGCAAAGGGACATGGGCAGTAGGGACACACTCTGGCCCGCAGAGAAATGGCAGTAGGGACACACTCTGGCCCGCAGAGAAATGGCAGTAGGGACACACTCTGGCCCGCAGAGAAATGGCAGTAGGGACACACTCTGGCCCGCAGAGAAATGGCTCCTCTTCTAATCTCAAAGGTCACGTTTGGTCATTAAAATATAAAACTGCATTATATCACGGCGACTCCTATGACCCTGGGAGATTTTTCCGGCCTGTTGTTTTAGGTTAGGTCACTGTACTATAGTGGGACAGCTAAAGTGAACTAAAGCTTAGTAGAGGACATATCTGACCTGTACCACAAAACATGTCCTTCAGCAATGTCATGCTTGAGAGAAAAGAGAAACATTGTATTAGGTTTGATCATATCTGGGGTTTGACTTCAAAATCAATATACTCTATGTCCATGAGTCGGTAAATTGAAAATGTGGTAACAACATACAGTTGAAGTAGGAAGTTTACATACACTTAGGTTGGAGTCATTAAAACTAGTTTTTCAACCACTCCACAAATGTCTTGTTAACAAACTATAGTTTTGACAAGTCGGTTAGGACATCTACTTTGTTGTTTACTGACAGATTATTTCACTTATAATTAACTGTATCACAATTCCAGTGAGTCAGAAGTTTACATACACTAAGTTGACTGGGCCTTTAAACAGCTTGGAAAATTCCAGAAAATTATGTCATGGCTTTAGAAGCTTCTGATAGGCTAATTGACATCATTTGAGTCAATTGGAGGTTTACCTGTGGATGTATTTCAAGGCTTATCTTCAACCTCAGTGCATCTTTACTTGGCATCATGGGAAAATCAAAAGATATCAGCCAAGACTTCAGAAAAGGAATTGTAGACCTCCACAAGTCTGGTTCATCCTTGGGAGCAATTTACAAACACCTGAAGGTACCATGTCCATCTATACAAACAATAGTACGCAAGTATAAACACCACGGTACCACGCAGCCATCATACCGCTCAGGAAGGAGACGCGTTCTGTCTCCTGGAGATGAACGTACTTTGGTGCGAAAAGTGCAAATCAATCCCAGAACAACAGCAAATGACCTTGTGAAGATGCTGGAGGAAACAGGTGCAACATTATCTATATCCACAGTAAAACGAGTCCTATATCGACATAACCTGATAGGCTGCTCAGCAAGGAAGAAGCCACTTCTCCAAAACCGCCATAAAAAGCCAGACTACGGTTTGCAACTGTACATGGGGACAAATATCGTACTTTTTGGAGAAACGTCCTCTGGTCTGATGAAACAAAAATAGTACTGTTTGGCCATAATGACCATCCTTATGTTTGGAGGAAAAAGGGGGAGGCTTGCATGCTGAAGAACACCATCCCAACTGTGAAGCACGGGGATGGCAGCATCATGGTGCTGGGGTGCTTTGCTGCAGGAGGGACTGGTGCACTTCACAAAATAGATTGCATCATGAGGCAGGAAAATTATGTGGATATATTGAAGCACCATCTCAAGACATCAGTCATGAAGTTAAAGCTTGGTCGAAAATGGGTCTTCCAAATGGACAATGACCCCAAGCATACTTCCAAAGATGTGGCAAGATGTCTTAAGGACAACAAAGTCAAGGTATTGGAGTGGCCATCACAAAGCCCTGACCTCAATCCTATAGAACACTTGTGGGCAGAACTGAAAAGGCATGTGCGAGCAAGGAGGCCTACAATCCTGACTCAGTTACACCAGTTCTGTCAGGAGAAATGGGCCAAAATTCAACCAACTTATGATGGGAAGCTTGTGGAATGCTTCCCAAAATGTTTGGCCCAAGTTAAACAATTTAAAGGCAATGCTACCAAATACTAATTGACTGTATGTAAACTTCTGACCCACTGGGAATATGATGAAATAAATTAAAGCTGAAATAAATCATTCTCTCTACTATTATTGTAACATTTCATTTAAAATAAAGTAGTGATCCTAACTGGCCTAAAACAGGGATTTTATCTTGGATTAAATGACAGGAATTGTGAAAAACTGTGTTTAAATGTATTTGGCTAAGGTGCATGTAAACTTCCGGCTTCAACTGTATGTAGCTACTTAATTTCCAACATGTATTTTCAACAGCGACATTCAGGCTGGAATGAGGTCAGCAAACCATAGATCATGCTTTTTAACTCTCCAAACAGATCATCGCACTGAATTACTCCATTACAAAATCGACTGCTGTTGGATCACAGGATTTTCTTTGCATGGTTTTATGCTAGCCAAGTGAATGGCTGGTATTTGAGAAGAGAAGTGCAGCATGGTCTTATGCTGCCCAGTTTCTGTGTGCCATGGAAGGCTACCTAATATACACAACCTCTATCCTAAACAATGGCCCCAAGTCGGGGGTTAAGCAGGGCAGAAGTAGAGGGGACCAGGAACAAGATAAGGCCTGGGGACATCCCCCTCATATGCTGCTTCTA